>NW_006777583.1:3865503-3884236 GCF_000442215.2 Lipotes vexillifer | reverse complement strand
CCGGCCAAAAAAAAAAAAAAAAAAAAAAAAAAAGCTATAGAGGAAGGAAGACTAGATTTAAATCCTGCTCCACTCATTTTCTAATCAGATTACTTAATCTTTCCAAATTTCAGCATTTTAATCTGTAAAGTGAGGACAGTGCTTGCCTTTGTGGAATGTCATGAGATTGACTCATACTGGTACTTATAAAGGTACCAAAAGGACCTTTAGAACACAAGTTAGACGTGATCTGAAATATATAAACTCTTTTACATGTACAGCAAGATTATTATCTTTTCTTGTTCCTAGATATGCATGCCTATTTAGAAAAGATTGGTGGCATCTTAGATCTACTTTATCATCACCTCCCTGTGCTTATTACTGATTCATGGAAGTCCTTTTAGCTCCAACCAGTTTTCAGTATTAGGATTTCAGATGGAAACAGCACTTGAATAATTTGTGTTTACCTACCAAACTGTGCATGAAAAATAAAAAGGAAAGGAAAACTTAAAATACAGATGTAAAAGTACAACGTTGGCTTAATGGACCTTAAAAAATGTGCTCATAAAAAGTACTGCCAAAGGTGCTCAAAGTGCATAGCTGGTTGATTTTGTTCAAGGAAATGATTTGAAAGCCTTGAGAAAAATGAAAACATAGCCAGCCTCTCTAGCTGGTATAAATTCACTACATCTAATCTTTTATTCCCAGTGACTACATTTATCAAAGGTGCAATTCAGACTTGGAGCCTTAGTTAATTTTTCTGTCTAACGACTGAAGGCAAGTCAAATGTAAATAAAACTTCTAATACGTGAGCTTCTTTGTACCAGAAAGAAAAAAAATCTAGTGGACTAAAGTTACAAATTCATGCTGGGCTCTGTATGTTAAAATTCAACACAAGCCAAGAGTAGACTTTTTTTTCCCTAGATGAAAGCACTATTGACTATAGTCATTCACTAAGAGCAACTTGAAATTCTTACAAATCAGCTAGCCTTGTCCTGGCAAAAGGAGAATAAGGAGAGCTCTGGCTACGGTCTTAAACTTTGTGTATTTGTTCTCTATGGCAGTTTAGCTGTAACTAGTGCTAAACTGCCATAGAGAACACAAGATAAGAAAATGTTTACTCTGTGTACTCTTGTTACATAAATAGATTGTGTCCACTTTTTCATATGTTGACATGTTTTTCTATGAATACCTGCAAGTTGCTCTATTACTGTATGCAGATGTTCTTGTCTCTAACTCCATAGGACACCTTTCTTCTAGTTTGACATCACAACAGAAATGTCTTCTAGGTCCTTCAACCTCAGGGAATGCAAATGCTAACTCCGCAATTCATCCCACACTCCTCTTAGATCTTGTCTACTGCCTGATTGCCTGTGTCTGTCTATGGCACCAAGTTGCCTATGGCATAAACCTCTTTTCCTCAACTCTCTCTTTCAACACATGCAGTATTTCAGCAGGTTCTGTCAATATTGCCTCCCAAATCTAACTCAAATCTCTCCATCTATGCTCTGGTAGCCATCCTCTCAACTTGATCATTAGAACAGCTCCTTAACTAGTCTTCCTGCTTCCACTTGTGCCCTTTTCAAATCTATTCCTATACAGAAGTCAAGGTGGTTTTATACCAAATATCAGTTTGTATCACTCTTAAAGATCTTTCTGAAGGAGCCGTCCTCATTATCCTTTCAGGGGTTCTGCACGTCTATCCCTTATTTGGTTTCTTCATAACAACTAACAAATTGTAATTAATTCATATATTTGTTTACTTTTTCAATCTGTCTCCCTCACTAGGATATAAGGAGTGTTGGTATAATACGTTGTTCAATGATTTATCCCTAGTACCTAGGACAGTGGATGCACACAAATTTTGAAATGAATGAAGGAATATCTAGAACTGGTGACAAGATGACTAATATTATTTGAGTACTCTTTGTGCTCTAGGAATTCTGGTTGGCATTTCAGATACATTATTCAATTCCTTTATAAGTAAGAATTCATAATAAGGCTTTTAAAAGCATCTAGATATCATTTCACTTTCCTGCTTTCCTGAAATGATCATACATACATGTACACACATACACTTATAGTGATTTTCTATGCTTTTTTTGAAGACATCTAAGGCCAGATACTCCACAGCTTCTAAGGTGTTCTTCACTGTGTTTAATGGCTCTTTCTTATATGTAAGTGCTTCAAACATGTTTGCTTTCATGAAGCACTTTGCAAAACTTGGTGAACAACTGTTCATTCTTATTCATATGCTTAAAGGCAATTATGACCACCTTTCAGCCTTGAACAATATCAACTAATTACTTTAGAATGTCTTCAAGAAGTCAACTTTCAATCATTTCCATCATTTAGTTTTTGAGAGGGTAACTTGGCAATAATATCAGGAACATAACTTAAATCAAGACCAGTTCTCAATTAGGTTCTTTCCAATCTTGAAGACTTTTTCTCATTCTTAATCTCACAGGACTTTTAGTTCTTTGCAACTATTCATCTGCCTCCATTTCTTGAAGCTCTTTCCATTCTTGTTTTTCTTGTGAATCCTGGACCTTCTCCCATGATCTCTAACCTCTCTTTCTGTTTCTTTTGCCCTCTCCTTCTCTTGACTTTTAAACTTCAGCAACATTCAGGGCTCTATCATTTGCTCTGCTCATTTCCACATGCACTTATTTCTTTCATTTTTTCCCGTATATGTCAATTATATACTGAGATATAATTGACATATAACATTATGTAAGTTTAAAGTGTACAATTTGATATATGTGTGGGTGTGTATTAAAAAATAATTACCACAATAAGTTTGGTTAACATCCAGCACCTCAAATAATTAAAAGCGTTTTTTCCTTGTGATGAGAAATTTTGAGACCTATCCTTTTAGCAACTTTCAAATGTACATACAGTATTGTTAATTATAGTCACCATGCTGCACATTACATCCCCAGAACTTATAGTTGGAATGTTATACCTTTTGACCACCTTCATCCAATTGCCCTACCCTGCTTTCCCCACCTCTGGCAATTATGAATCTGAACTCTGTTTCTATGAGCTCAGTTTTTTAGACTCTGCATATGTCTAAATTAGACAATATATGTCTTTCTCAGTCTGACTTATTTCACTCAGCATTATGCCCTCAAGGTCCATCCATGTTATTGCAAATGACAGGATTTCCTTCTTTTTTATGTCTAAATAATATTTCAGTGTAAACATAAGCCACATTTTCTTTATCTATTCATCCGCCAGTGGACACTTAACTTGTTTCTATGTCTTGGCTATGGTAAACAGTGCTGCTATGAACATAGAGATGCAGATATCTCTTCAGAATAGTGATTATATTCCTTCAGATATATACCCAGCAGTGGAATTGCTTGATCATATGGTAGCTTTGTTTTCACTTCTTTGAGGAACCTTCATACTGTTTTCCATAGTGGCTGCAGCAATTTACATTCTTACCAACAATATTCCCACAAACTCATTTCTATGGATATAGACTTCACCCACAGTTTATGAAGACCACCCCAGACCTCTCTATATTTTTCAGTAGCGTGAGTATATTCAGGTGACTTCTGAGTCAGATGATGGTAGTGAGGTATACACAACCCAATGGATGATATTAAAATACTTAGGGATAGGGCCTAACCCGACAGAAAAAATGTGGAAAAATAAGAATAGAGAATTCAGAAGGTATATAAGAGGTTTGTGAGACAGTTAACTGTCATTGTGTAAGGAGTGCAGGGTTTCTTCTACAAAA
Organism: Lipotes vexillifer; assembly: GCF_000442215.2. Classification (NCBI taxonomy): domain Eukaryota; kingdom Metazoa; phylum Chordata; class Mammalia; order Artiodactyla; family Lipotidae; genus Lipotes; species Lipotes vexillifer. Next base: position 3,880,509 of record NW_006777583.1, on the reverse strand, counting down.
GAGAAACATTAAATGGCCTTTAAGTGTCCTGAAAGCTAGACAGGGAGAATCCAATCTAGTAGTGAAGGATGCTTTCTGCACCCTTTGTAGGAATGAAGATGTATGCAGGGGGAATTTAAATCTAGGAGAGACCAGACTTCACTGAAATGGAAGGAATCTGAGTCCCCAGCAGTTATATTGATCACAGGAAGTACACAACGTGCCCATCTGTGCCACAAGTGGCAACACTCTAAAAACTCATGACTTTTGAGACCTCTGTCCTGTTCAAATATCACTGGCTAATAATAAACCTTACATCACTCACATGAGTCAAATTATTCTCTTTATGAGTAGATAGTTGGTTTTTTTTTTTTTTTTTTTTTTTTTGCGGTACGCGGGCCTCTCACTGTTGTGGCCTCTCCTATTGCGGAGCACACAGACTCCGGACGCGCAGGCTCAGTGGCCATGGCTCACGGGCCCAGCCGCTCCGCGGTATGTGGGAACCTCCCGGACTGGGGCACGAACCTGTGTCCCCTGCATCAGCAGGTGGACTCTCAACCACTGCGCCACCAGGGAAGCCCCATGAGTAGATAGTTTTTATCCATGGGAAAGTTTAGAATATAGAAATGAAATAAATTAAATGCACAGAACTAGTACTTTAGTGTGAAAGTCGATAATTTCCATACTTGATTTTTCTTAATGGTTGTAATGTGTGAGAAAAGTTAGCAATGTTAGAAAATCCAACATATTAATCTGAAATCCAGTTCCAAATGTAAAACTAATTTTACTTGTGATTTTTTTAAGTTGAAAGTTAAAATAAAATTTATTAATTCTGTTAAAACTATTGATATGTATAAAAAGTTTGAAATTATAAATGTACTTACAAATATATAAACTTTACTAGATTTATAAGAAATTGCATATTCATATTTGGAAGGGTTTGCTTGTTAGGGTTCTAAGTCCACCAAATCAGACATGTGAAGTGTTTAAACATTAAATTAATTGTAGCAAATTTATACATGCAATTTAATGTTTAAGGGGATTAACTAAGCTAGTAAATAGGGCAAATTGTTTAATGGGGTTCACACTTAGATTTGGTAAACTTGAATTTAGTAAAAATTATTCAAAGGATCCCTTAAAAATAATTGCTCTTATTTTATATGATTGAGAATTATAAATAAAAATATTTGTAAGTTTAATTTAAGGGGTTAAGGAAAACTACATTGTAAAATTTATACTTTAATAAATTCAGTATTAACTTCAAGTAACTTTAAATAATATTTTCCTGTACACAAAAATTTCCCTTGCACATAAAAATGTCACTGTGACCAGCTTAACTTCAGTCTCCCAGTTATAACTACACAGTTGATAGTTTATGTAGAACCTTACTTTCTGTTCCTTTTGTACTACCTTTCCCCTATTTTTTGGCTTTTTTTTTTTTAAATTGAGGTGTAGGTAATGTACAATATTATATAAATTTCAGGTGTACAACATAGCAATTTGTAATTTTTAAAGATTATATTCCATTTATAGTTATTATTCCTGTGCTGTATCTTCCCTGTGCTGTTTTCCCTGTGCTGTACCTTCCCTTTCTTTTTGTATAAGGATACTATACAGAGATATTTATGTTTTGTCATTTCTACTGCAGAAACAAAGGAGAGATATTTCATCTTCCCCCATTCTAAGAAGCTTCATGTCTGAATCTAGGTTCCAAAGTCTAAGGTGGTCAATAATGGTTTCAGTTACAGAACCAAAAATAGAAGCTGCAGAACACCCATGGGATTACCCCTCTTACAGACTGTCTGGAGAGTACAGGAAAACTGAAGAAGGTTTCTGCTAGAGGGTGCCAGCAGGTAAAAGTGCTCCCACATGTGTATAAGTGATTCTGCTTCCCTGAACCTTGAGAAACAGCGGTGCTGGATGGGTTCATTATACAAATATAGTCTGCCCTCCATATCCGTGGATGGGGAACCCACAAATACCGAGGGCTGACTATATTCATTGTATTATGCAATTTTATATAAGAGATTTGAGTATTGGCAGGGGTCCTGGAACAAATATCTCCCTCAGATATTGAGGGACCACCATAGAAACCACCATCTCACTTGCATATTTGCAACTAAGTGACGCAAAATAATGTTTGTGATAGTCCAATAAGATAGATACATTTACAATCACATGGCTGTTTGAAGACCAGGGAAGGGAATGAGAAATGTAAGCTTCTTGGGATGGTAAAGAGAAAAATAACTCATCATTTTTACAGCAGAAAGAACAAAATGCAACTGAGTACCTCAGTAATTATCCTGCCACTTTTTGCCTCCAACTTAACTGGCTCCATATCTTACTCTTTCTAGACTTGGTAAATAACAGACAAGCTCATAAAATTATAATGTTACAAGAAATGCCCTAGACTCCATGCTTCCATGTTTCAGGACAGTGTATAAAGGAAGGACTTTGCCTCTGGGTATATCTACATTACCCAGCACCTAGTGGGCATTGAAGAATTATAGTGATAAAATATCTAAAACATTGACTTATGTTTCCAGAATTACTAAGTGAATAAATCGAAGAAACTATAATACATCTGTAAAATGGAAGTGTTGAGAAGACAGCCAAGAATCTCCCCAAATATTTTCCTTTACTAAAATATCCCAACAACAATAATAAATGTAATCTACAGCAATATAGAACTACACCAGTTGGTGACTATTTATAAAATCACCTGCATGGAAAATATCAGAAGTCAGCACCTGCGATGCCCAACAGCTATGACACCAGCACCTGTGAAACCCAGCACAAATCAAATATATTTTATTCATTCAGAATAAACCACCCAAAAAAGGGAAAGGATGTCTTTGTTGTAAACTTTTACAAGAAACATTATTTTGGAAAGGAAATATTGGTTGATGATAACCTTCAGTGTAAAAATACCAAGACAGCATATGTGGGAATAAAATTCAGTCTATAATTAAGGCATAAAGAAGAAAAAGGATAAGGAAAGCTCATTTGTGTTCAAATCTATATTTCGCTTTTAGCTTTTTTGCTTGTTCAATCCCTACTGCAGTTTTCATTTGGTGGCAGGTTTTCCACGTATCCCCTCCATGCTTTATCCCCACATCGGATTCCCCCCTCTCTTCCTTCTCCATACTCTATTTAAAATTTTAAAAACTGTGTCACTTCTTCCTTCAGGTGCTCTCTTTATTCTCACTCATATCATCATTTCTTCTTTCAGACTGTAAACTTTTAAAGGGTATGAATCGCCATATGTTGCCCAATAAACATGATTTTTATGGGTAGAAAAAGTACCCACTAAAGTGAGCAAGGCCTGTATTATTATGAGGTGAGGCCAGATGATATATCAGTGCAGGTGGGGAGAAGTGGATTTCCCCAAGGAGGAGTTAGGTGACTCTGACATTGAGAGTACTCTTCCCAATTCATATTTGGGGTCACCACCAATGAAATCAGGGAAAGGGTAACATCTGAATGAGTCAAGGGAAATGTAGGGAAGAATGGTTCTTTGGATTCTGTGAATGCTTAATTCAATTTACCAAGCAGTTAAAACTACTATGAGGTTCCCCTCCATGGTTTTCAGCTGATGTCCTCACCCCCAAAGTCAATGGCAAGTGTATGAGAGGTTACTTCAGCAAGTGTGGTGATGAATGAACTGTGCTCATGGCTTGCTGTATACAGACAGTTCTGTCACTATGGGTGAGCTGGGCAGGAGCCGGAGACCACCTCAGATCTTATTCTCCTCAGATCTGGTTGAATAACAACCCCAAACAAACTATATATTCTTATCATGAAAACTGAGACATTTTCAGCTTTACTTATCAAATCACCACTCATTTCCCCATCATATGGCTTCACCATCTACTAAATATTTCTGGAATCTTCTATGCTACTTCCTTTCACTGGGTTATTTTTCCTTGCAGGGGATGGGGAAAGTGGAGGAGATATTCTCCAATGTCTGATAAATTCTTATCTATCCCTCAAGACACAGCCTTGCTGCTGAGGAGACTGGAATACTCAGTTCAGGTAGTAGGAGATCATCCACTTCTTACACTAATTAATTATCAGCATGTCCCTGTCACATGCTCTCAATCTCTTCTATTCAACCCTGCTCTAGACTGTAAACTCCTTGAGGGTAGAGAATATCTTATACTTTTAATCTGTATGGCCCCTGAAATTCAAAATCCTAGAAAGGATAAACAAAGGAAATGAATTAATTAATCCAATCTTTGCCTCCTTGGAACTCCCAAAGAGCTCGTGCATACCTCTCCCTTGTGGAACTTTTAGGTTTTTAGCTTTTGTATCAGAGACATTTTTGCATACATAAAATTCCCAACTAAACTCTTAGCAACTTGCAAATAGATTTGAGCTTGGTTCTGCTGCAGCACCAGCTGGTAAGCACAAGTCCTGGAATTGAGTAGGGGTTCAATATATGTTAAAACAATGAAGGGGCTAAACCTACGAATGAGTGTTTTCCGAGCAGAGTGTGATTTTGCGTGGGAGAAAAGTTGTAATACCTTTCAAGAAATGCAGTCCTGTTACTTACAGACACATTTATCATTTAAAATATGTTATACCAACTGTAGTCTGATAGATTTTTATGGAGAACATACTTGGTCACTTGTTGAAGAAGAAAATTAATCACTGTTTTTATGTAATCAGTGCCTCTAAAGTACTTGAGGGTACTTGAAAGCAGTTGATTTTCTTAAGTAGATTAATTATTTATACTATAATTTGCATAGTAAATTCTGCACAGTGCATAAAGCTTCGTTTTATCACATTCTCTTAAAATACCACAAATTTTATTTTAGTAGAATTCAAATTAATGAGACTTCTTTGTTTCCTGATGTTTTGTTAATATTAATAAAATACCAACATGTCTCTTTGGCCTTCATGTGGCTGAAGTATTGGTGAATGAGGCTTACCCCACACCACACTGCCTTCTGCAGACTGGGAGGGGAGAACAGAACCTTCATAGAAAAGCTCAGCTTTTCTTACTCAGCACCCCTGTCCAGTGATCCCCAGCTCTTCCACTCATCAACTACTTTTTCTGTGTCTCCAAACTGTGAGGTCATCTAGCTCTTTTTCCTCCCAAACTTTCCTCTACTCATTTCCATCTTTTTCCTTCTAAGCTATCATTTAGCTTTTTCTCCATGCCTCAGAATTTTGCCATCTTTATTATCTGCTTATGCTCAGAACGGAGCTACCCCTTCAGTTGTTGTAGTAAAGCCATCAAGCAACCTGTTGGCTCTACAACACTTCAGCCAGTGACAGAAACACAACAAATAGTCCACTAGAGAGGTGGAAAATTTGGTGAGGAGTTCATTCACGATGATCAGGTAGATGTGCTTTGTAAATAAAGATGTGTATATTATCATTAGTGTTCTTTTCCCACTTTGCCATCATTTAATTAACATTGAGCACCTGCTAATTTGCTGTGCACTCAACTGAGATATACAGTTGAGTAAGCCACGGTCATCCTGTCCAGCAGGGATGTATGGTTTAATGTGAGAGAAAGATTCTGCTCATGGGTAATTACCACACAAGAAGCAAGTTCTCCAGTGTGAACAAGTGCCCATGGGGCCCAGAGGAAGAAGCAACTACAGCCATCAAGGAAAGCTTCACAAAGAAGTGACTTTTGAACTGTATCTTAATGATTGAATGGGCATTTGTCAAATAGACAGATTGAGGTCAGTTTGCTCCAAGAAAGGAAGCATCCTTTGTAGAGCCCTTGGAGGTGTGAGAATCAAATACATTGAGAAACGCAAACATTAGACTGTTATGTAGAGTTTGGGGTGCTTACAGGTAGCAGGAAATAGGCAAAAAAATTTTATGCAGCATGATATGGGCCACTCTAAGAGCACTGTCATGTTGCATATAATGGAAAGTCTTTAAAAGTCTTAAAATATGAAGGCATTCATTATGTTCAGAATGTGATGAATACCTAATTTGAGCATAGACATTGCTGGGAATTCCAAAGTGGTCAGGGAACATAAATGGGAAATGTGAGGAGTACACCATTAGAAAAGAGAGAGAGGAGAGAGAGAGAGAGAGAGAGAGAGAATGTGGATAAGGGGTGCTGGGTGGGTAAGAGTGTTGATAGAGTGGCCTGGGACACTTGGGACCTCTTGAAGTGCCTGAACTGGGCACAATAAGCCTGGTGAAAGGCCACTGCTTAGCTGAGAAGATGGAAGAATCTGAGTGCAGCATCAGCTTTGTAGCTCATGCTAGAATTCACGTCAATTGCAGGCAACTAGATAAAGGTCAAGTTCCTAATAGGAGAATGAATTGTACATAGTACCAACATAGGTATGACCAACATGCTCTGTAACACAATGGAGCCTTGGAGCCATCTAAGAGAGCAGGGCCCACAGGGGACAGAGTCCATTTTCCCTTCTTTGTTGCAAAACTCTACAGAGGGTGGTTCTCACAAGGGAGTTTAGGGCTGCTGCCTGCAGAGAAATACTATGCTCCACAGAACATCAGGAGAAATGATGGCATCCTAATGAGCAGGACAGAGCAATATTAGGGCCCCACCACTCTCAGCAGAGCAGTATCGGTAGGCAGGAGAAGACATGGGGGGAGCTTCTGGGGACTCCAGATTCTTGAGGGAGCTAAACTTGGCAGGGGGCTTGGCATCCTGCATCAGTAGATGGGTGTAAAGTGCCAAGGACATTCAGGGATGGATGGACACTATTAGTATCCATGGAGAGGAAAGTCAGAAGGGCTATTTAGGCTACAGAAAGAAAAGTTAACTGGGGAGACAGGAAAGGAAATATAGACACAAAGATTGCCTATAAGGCTATTGGAACTTTCTAAGTATGGAATGATGAGGGCAGGCATGCACTGAGGATATAGGAATATAATTAAGGAATGTATGAGATAGAAGTATATTCTTTTTTGGCCAGCTGAAGGGACTGTTGTTGAATGTCTTGTGGCATTTGCTATCCTAGGGCTGGCAGTGTGAGGTGCAATTATCTGAAGCATCAGAAACTGACCCCTGGTGTCCATTTGGCACTGCTTACAATGACCTAGCTAAGATGAGTTGGGGGGGCAGTGTTCTTCCTATAGGAGGGGCTGCTCCAAAGCTCAGTTTCCCACAGAACAGTGACTTCTTTTTTGAAGAAGGGTGCTGCAAGGTAGGCCCCAAGGTGACCAGGCACTGGGTAGCTGGTTTCCAAAACCACATCTGGAAACAGCTGTCCCTCAAACATGGCATCAAGATCTCTGTTTATCCCCCAATAGCAAAGTTGCATTAGTACTTGAACCATCATAAAAGAGAATGGGAGGTGGGAAAGAACAGGAACATAAACTGTCCCAGCAATGCATCCTGGGATGGTGAGAAGGTGGCAGGGTAGTGGGGGTGGTGTACCTCCCATTTTCTTGCTACTTCATGTCTTCATCAGTTTCTCCTGCCCTCAGTAAAGTCTATTCCTTAACCCATGGTACTGTGCTACTGGCGAATTTGTCTCAGACCCTGCAGTATGACAGCTAATGACAGGTCCATTAAAGGATTCACCTAGCATGACCCAGGGTAGAGTCTTATGAATGATTCAACCACAGTTGGCACATCCTGGGGTTATAAATTTTAGTAAGAGCATATAACATGATTAAAATTGTGGTTAGACTGGAGACTCACCAAAAAATATAAATAAAAGCCAACCACAAATTGACTAAAACATTGACAGTGGTACAGAATAAAAGGTTCTAAGAGCTCCCACAGCAATCAGGATGAGTCTCGATGAAACACACGACATACATTAAGTGCTCAAAGTCTTTAGGATCTACATCTTTATAGAAGGACACTTGCCCCTTCAATAAGTAATATCCATAGGTTTTCTAGTGAAAGTAGAGTCAGAGGTCAAGCAACAGATTGGCTGATTCAGGTAACAGTATTTTTAGAAGGTAATTAAAATTACAAGAGTACGAACTACTTGCCCTTATTATATTTTCATATATCACTTTGATTTATAAAATTGAACCAGCTGAACTCTCCTTTTGGAAGTGAATAATGAAGACATCTTTGCCCAAGTTCTGTCTCACTGTTGGTCCAAGAGAAGTCACAGCACAAAAAAAGAAAGCATGGATGGAGACTCTTTAAATGACAGTTATGACCAACTCACTGCCAATATCAGAAAATCACCCTGTTGATTCTATAAATTTAGTTTGATCTAAATTTTAATAATTTTTCTAATTCCAATCTTCTGTGCCCTACACAATTTTATTTATTTGTGTAGGACAGTTATTCCTCGGCTCTTACAATATAGTTAAAATCAATTTAAGATAATTATTTTCTTTCAGGATAGATTTGTGACTTTTGCCTGTGCTTTGAAGTGATGTAATTATGGTAGCTGTGTTAATAGATCAAAAAGCACTTCACCAAAAATGTTTACTCAAATCCCATTGTGAAGTGAAGGACATTCAGAAGGACACCTTGGTTCTGGGAGCTGTGGGATTCTGCTCCTGCATACAACAATCTGAAATAGGACCAACTTTCAAACATCTAATTCAAGAGACCGATGAGAAAATTAAGACCAGTGATGCTTTAATACTCACCAAGAGTTTATTTCAAATGACTGTTCAAAATGTGTCTTGTAGGGTGAATGCTGGGATCATTAATATCTCTCATAGTATCTTCTCATAGTATCAAAATCAAGAATTGTTTTCATTTGATTGCAGGGAAAACGTGCCATTTTATTGACAGCACAACACACTATTTTCATTTCTTTCCTGCTTTCATCCCACCTCACCTCTCACTTATATTTGTGTATGTGTGTGTATGTGTGTGTGTATGTGTGTGTGTGTAATTTGCTCTTACCCTCTTAATTCCTCTATATTTTGAACAGTATTGGGTGGGAGGAACTAGGTAGAGGAAGGAGAATATTTCACCTTGGCAGTATGTTCCCTCAGCTTGTAAACAGCATCTTCTCTCTGTTCCAAGTCAGAGTGCACTGCTGCTAACAGAACAGAATTTGGTGGGACCCAGGAAGAAATGGCTGCTACAGCCAGGAGGAAACTTGCCAAATGGAAAGGCAAGAACAGGACCAAGGACTTGGAGTACACAATAGATTTAAAAAATGTAATTTATTTAAGAATGAAATCTCATCCTTAAAAATTCTTTGTTGGGATACCTAGTGTGGCCAGAAGGCTGTGAAGGCAACCTGATGTAGGAAGAGAGCTGAACTTGGACAAGAGGGCATCAAGGGAATTCTAGGCATGGTATGGCTAGGTTTGGTCTCTCATGGGCTTTCAGAGAAATTGTGGAGAAGCACAGATTTTTAGATGCACCCATGCTTTACCACAGGGCCGCAGGAAGACCTGGCCATGGTACTCTCTTTCTGGAAGCCTCTGATGGCTTATGTTGGTGCAGAATAAAGCACACACTCTTTTGCCTTCCCAATCTGGCAGGAGCTGTCTCTCCTACCATTCTCTGTTGAGTACCCATGGTCCAGCCACATCATTCTTCTCATTGCCCTCAGAGTGTACCTCTCACTTTCAGTCTTTGGCTACTTTGTCCATATTGCTTCTGACTCTGACCACAGCCAAAGAAGATTTTTCATTGTAAGGATTCAAGTGATTAGGTTAGTCCTATGTGATAATCCAGATCAACCTCCGTATCTTAAGGTGCTTAACCTTAATCACATCTGAAAAGACCTTTTTTTTTTCCTCATAGGAATTAGGACATGAACATCTTTAGGGACCTAGAATGTTCCCTTACCTCCCATGGCCCCTCTATAAAACTCTACCCACTGTTTCGGGTCCAGTTCAGACTCTCTTAGACAGGATTAATACTTCACCCCAAAACACTCGCTTTGATTTCTCAGTATGGCTGAATATCTATCTCTGCTTTTTTTCTCTCTCTTTATTCCTCTCCCATTCTCACCCTCTTTCTTTCTACAAACACACATACACACACACACACACACACACACACACACACCCTCTCTCTCTCTCTCTCTCTCTCTCTCTCACTTGCTCTCTCTTGCTCTGCAATTCCCAAATCTTCCAAAGTCTGAAAGCTGAAAGTTTTTCTTCATAATACATTTGGTGGCAACACTGGAATTGAATTTACTAATGATCTTGATTTACTTCACTATTATGAGAATTCATGCATTTTCTGTACCCTCCCCCACCCCCCAAAATAAATAAAACATATGCTTGACCACAGACTGCTATTCCAGACCTCACTGAAAGTATTAGATCATATTTGTACGCAGTACTTCCCTAAGACTTAGGTGGGTTCCAAGAACCAGAAGTGCTCATGGAAATTTTCCATACACTCTCTCCTCTTGGATACAAAGAACTAGCTGGGGCGGCAAGTCCAGGGGGGAAAGGCCCCGGCCCATATCCAGACCCACAGGGGCCCTTCTCATTTCTCTCCTTTGGGGCACTGTGGAGTCTAGCAAGCGGCCCAAGGATGCCTGTGTATGTCACAGCACTTCACAGTCAGGCTTACCTGCAGGTCTTTTCTAGATAATCCCATCTTTGTTATAGGCTTTTGCTGAGATGGCTGGGGGGTCGTGCCCTTAAGCTTCCTAAATGCTCCTGGTTTGAATGAGGGTATTTCTTAATCTCAATATTTTCTGAATTATTAGCAAAGGCTGTACAGCAATACCCTTGGTTTTTTCTTTAGAGCACGCTTTCCCGATATTGAATCTCTTATTTTTAGCACCTTTTGAAAATTGTATAGGCTAAGAATTTCCCAAATCATCACACCCTGGTTCTGTTCATCCCCTCAATTTATCTCTCTTCTTTCATTGTACTGTAGGTAGCAAGAAAAAACCAGGCTGCACCTTCAACATTTTATTTGAAAACCTCCTCAGGTAAACAGCCAACTTCATCATTTACAAAATCTGCTTTCTACATACCTAAAGGACACAATTCTGCTAAGGTTTCTGCCACCATATATCAAGGATCCCCTCTTCAATTTCTAATAAAAGTTCCTCATTTCGTTCTGAGCTGTCACCAATAGTCACCTTCCCTTCCATATTACTACAACACTACTTTCACAATAATTTAAGTATTCTTTAAGGCAATTTATGTATTCTTTACCATGTTCCTCATTTCTGAGTCCTCACTAGCTGAGTCATCAACATCCAAATTCCCACTAACAGCCTATTCAAGACAATTCAGGCTTTTTCTATCATGCTTTTCAAAATTCTTCTAGCCTCTGCCCAATGCCCAGTTCCAAAGCCACCTTCACATTTCAGTTATTTGATACAGCACCATCCGTCTTCCAGGTACCAAAGTCTGTATTAGTTTATATTGCTGCTGTAACAAATTATCACGTGCTTAGTGGCTGAAAACTAGTCTATCATCTTACTGTACAGTTCTGTAGGTGAGAAATCTGACATGGGTTTCTGTGGGCTATGTTCCTTTGTGGCAGCTTTAGGGGAGAATCTGTTTCTTTCCCTTTTCCACCTCCTAGAGGCCACGGTATCCTTTGGCTTTGACACTCTTCCTCCAACTTCAAGGCCAACAACATTGCATCTTTCTGACCCTTCTTCCATACTCACATCTGCATCTGACTCTGACCACAGCCAAAGAAGATTTTTCATTGTAAGGATTCAAGTGATTAGGTGAGTCCTATGTGATAATCCAGATCAACCTCCGTATCTTAAGGTGCTTAACCTTAATCACATCTGAAAAGACCTTTTTTTCCTCATAGGAATTAGGACATGAACATCTTTAGGGGGCCATTATTTTGCCTACTACATAGTACTTACTTCACATTTCATGGGCCTTGGTACAGCATGTGAAGAATATATCCTAACAAAAGTTATTCTTTAATGAAGTTGACAAAAAGATGATCAAATTAGCAATCATCTTCATGCATTGCATTTTAGCTCATACTCAATGAACACCTGTTAACAGGTTAATTTGGATTCTAGCAAGATTGGGTTTATGATAATAATTATTGTTTATATTTTATAGGGCTTTATAGTACACAACGTGCTTTCAGATCTCACTGATTAACTGATTAAATCTGTTGATATATTAATATCATGATATTTATTCCCGATGCTCAACATGTTTTCTGTCACGTTATCCAGACAGGAAGAACAAATCACAAAATATCATACAGTGAATGCAACATTAATGTTCATTAAGTTAATGTAATTTATACTGTAAATGACAAAATAAATATTTTGCTTACCAAGTTAACTTTCAGTTTTATTATCTTTAATGATTTAAGCTTAAGTGGTTGAACTCTAACTATTAACTCAAGGGAGATGCAGCATTTGGTGCTTATGATGGTACCAAAATGAGATGAGTACACCTATTAATTCCAACTGGTAGATAAGAAAACTCTGGCACACAGACTTCAAGCAACTCTGCTAGAATTTTGTAGCTGGTTAGTAGCAAATACAGGTTTAAACCTAGGAAGTATGACTCCAGAATCTATGCTCTTAACCACTATCCTTTGCAGCTTCTTAATGAGATGTACTGTTAACAGTGGCTTAATAATTAGGTAACCTTAATGTAAGCTGGGTTCCTCATTGTCCAGTCTATGCATGGACTCATTTAAAAGAAGAATAGTAATTTTATTTTTTTTATTGTGTTTAAACACATTACCATCAAAATCTCAAGTATACTCAATCTCTCAAGGAAGTAACAAAGGAGGAATTGCACAAGATCACCAAGGTGCTCCTCAAGCCTGTCTCCCTCACTCTCAAAGTCTCTCACATGTTTAGCTGTGGCCTCAAGCATCTATAAGATATTCTGCTACTCTGCTGTCCTGGAGTCAAATTTGACTTGCAAAATAAATGGATATGACTACATGAGATTTACGTTTCCAGCAAATTTTGAAAATTCAGCCTCCAAGTGGAACTTGGAGATTACATTAAGAAAAGTCCTGGTTTTTAGTTGAATGATGATTTTAAAAATTCCAAGACTTGAAAAAGTTCTTTTAACCTACTAAATCTACATTTTTGGCCTTTAATTAAGCTATTTAACATCTGATTTTTTTCAGTTATGTTAAATGCTAAGTGGAGTGACTGAACTAAGAAAATTTCAAAGTTCCTTCAAGAACCAACATTCTATCATTCTCTGGCAAGTACCTCATACTACAGCGGGTTCTACAAATAAGCTAATTTTGAAATACAGCCAAGAAATGGGAAATTCAAACTGTTAAGTCTTCATGTCATTTCAGCTTAACTGTGGGTTTTATTGTAACAGGATATTGAATGGGACTTCCAGTTGTCTTAGAATTTCATTTAAAGCCTCTAAGCTGAGGAAATGGGGGGCAATAACTTCTATCATATTCTGAAGGGAGAAGCTAGATAACTCTCTACAAACCTCTATAAAACTTCCAGTGACAATCAGACCTAAGAGTTGATATAAGAGAAGGCCAGAGATCTATTACAGAGAGGAAACTTCATGAAGGATCTTTCAAAGTTGAAAACATTGTGGCATTTACCCTTCCTGCCCTGTGCTTTTAATTCCTTGCCACCAAATCAAGTGAGGGGAGGCCAAGACAGCTACTCAGAAAGAATAGTTGTTTTCCAGAAGAGGAAACTCTTATTTCATTCATCCCCCAACTTGCACCAAAGTCCCCATAGAAACAGTAGGCCTGCCCATGCTGCCACCAGAGAAGAGGAGCATAACAGAGTTGGCAGAGTTCAGGGGTCTTGCAGTTTGGGAGCACATATGAACACAAGACTCCTCACCTGGAGAAGATGAAGATGGGAAAATGTTTGAAACATCCCTCAATATAAGATAAGGAAAGAGGACAACAATGGGGGCAAACTGCACTTCTGTGGTTTGGAAAAGCAAGAGTTTCCCAGCAAGCAACTCAATACTAAAGGTAGCTAGGATCAAGGTGCACTGAAAGGACTGCTCCATGCAAAGACGTGGGGAAACAGAGATGCACCAACTGGGACAGGAGCTGGGGAGGAACTTTACGGGTTCAGCTGGAGACTATGTCACCCCATCAGGGACTTGTACGATATAGGGGACCCTGTGAAGTGGGTGTTCCCTCTAGAGAACCTCATGAAAAAGTTGCATTTCAATGCTTGCCATGACAGAGGATATTCGACACCTAAGAGAACTGAGAGAGGCAGCATCAGCTAAACAAACAAAGACAGAACAAAACTCCTCCCTTACTTTCACAAGAATAGGGAAAATAAAATATATTAAGGGTGACCTTCACCAGCAAGACTGCATTCTGGATGGGAAGGCAGAGAAGTCCACTGACCTCTTCCACAGTCAGGCTCCTACCATGTTCTCGTTGGTGGGATGGGGCTTCCAGCCCCTCTCCATTGCTGTGTACACCCTGATTTCCCTGACAGAGAGCTTTCCTAAGGGGATGAGGTATTTCCCTGAAGAGCCCTGCCAGGGTAAGTAAGAAGACACTACGTAGGTGGATTTCCATGCAGCTCAGACTCAGCCTTTGCTGCTGCCCTTCTGTCATCATTTGGCCATTTGCCTCAACACAGTGGAAATTCATAGCTGAAATCAACTCTCTCATACACAGCAATTTAGAATATAGGCTGAAGCTCAGAGAGATAAAGAGGAATCTTTTTAGACCCATAAATATATATAAATCTAAGATGAGTTGCTGGATAGAAAGTCATTGTTTCACATGAAAATATCTACTCTGCTATGGTTATTATATTTCTTGTTCATTGTAAATAAATCTTTATACAGTCAGGGAAAAGTCTGATTTAAGTTGCATTCAGGTTAAACAAAATGTAACATAACACAATTATTTCTTGCTCCTAAATCAAACCTTATAAAATATAATGTTTTATAATACCTTACTCAATGTTCCATTATCATACCAAAATGCCATCATTTCCCCCTGTTTTTAAAAGAAATTCAAACCAAAGACCCTTTGTACCAACCCATCCTCTATCTCACTCTGTAATGTTTCTATGTGATAATTGTGATACATATAATCTGCTTATAGAAACTTTCCATCTTTCTCCTGGTTATTAGTCAAAGGAAGAAATCTAATGTTTCCCTTGACCCAGAGCTCAGAGAAAGACCTCCCATTTCCATCCCAACCTCTTTCCC
>NW_006777583.1:3854288-3865444 GCF_000442215.2 Lipotes vexillifer | reverse complement strand
CTTTCCCTCTTTGAAGCTCATGGGAATTATAGATAAAATGGTCAACAATGATACTCCACAGTCTTCTTCTTGAATGGAAGTGTTAACACAAATATAGAAACAGTTCCCCATTTCCCCCACCCCCCCCAAAATGAATGAGTAATCATAAAGGAAGAAAAGATTCAAGGGTAATCATGTAACTGATGTACTGAATGGGTTAACTTCATAGGGTGAAATCAGGTAAGAGCTTTATTTCCCTACCACTTCTTTTAAATAATTCCTGTCCTTCCTTAAATCTGGATGATCTCTCAGATCCCATACCTTTTCTGAGTACTATAGAATATTAGGGTTAAAAAAAAATGAGTCATATTTAAATAGAACGTTATAAAGAATTCATCCAATTCCAAGCTTCTCCCTTCCCACCAGATCTGGCCCAACCAGTGATTCCATAGCCAGGATTGGAAGTGGGGGGGGGGCATGGTCTGTTCCTCTCCATCCTTGATGCATCTCCTTCCCCACTCTTTTAAGAGAAGGCATGAAGTGGGAGACAGTGAAAGTAAAGAAGCAGAGTTTTGTTGTTGTTGTTGTTTGTTTAGCTGATGCTGCCTCTCTCAGTTCTCTTAGGTGTCAAATACCCTCTGTCAAGGCAAGCACTGAAATACAACTTTTTCATGAGGTTCACTAGAGGGGACACCCTGTCACAGGGTCCCCAATATTGCACAAGTCCCTGATGGGGTGACATAGTCTCCAGCTGAACCCATAAAGTTCCTCCCCAGCTCCTGTCCCAGTTGGTACATCTCTGTTTCCCCACATTGTTGCACAGAGCAGTGCTTTCAATGCACCTTGATGCTAGCTACCTTCGTTAGTATTGAGTTGCTTGCTGGGAAACTCTTGCTTTTCTAAACCACAGAAGTGCAGTTTGCCCCCACTGTTGTTCTCTTTTCTTATTTTATACTGAGGGTTTGCAAACATTTTCCCATCTTCATCTTCTCCAGACAAGGAGTCTTGTGTTCCCTATTTTTGACAAGTCAACTATGGGAGGGAGTAAGGATTTCTGAATATATCTCCAAAGTCTGCACATGGTAGGGTAGAAAGCAATGAAGGCTAGAATGATAAAAATTAGGATGGCATGACTAATGCCTCAATATCTTTGCACATCAGTTTAACCACAGTTAAATCCTGGTTCTCCATGTATCTTTCAGTTCTAACACTTAACTTGTTCAACGAGAATGGTTAAATAGAACACAACCAAAACACTGAAATATCACATGCTTATAATGGAAATATGGAAGGAACACATTCCAGGGGGTATGAAAGAGGGTTTATGAAGGAAGAGAATTTAAAACTTTAACTATGATTTTACCCATAGTGTCTAAATTTAGTCAGTGAACACTGAGTAAAATTATTTTACATAAATAATGTAATTCTAGTGCCTAACACACAGTGAATAGTAATATGGTATAACAATTGACATGTAATAATTATATCACATGATACCATAAAGCTCCTAGAAGAGAACATTCCCTGACATAAATCGTATCAAGGTTTTCTTAGGTCACCCAAGGCAACAGAAATAAAAACAAAAATAAACAAATGGGACCTAATCAAATTTATAAGTTTTTGCACAGCAAAGGAAACAATAAACAAAATGAAAAGACAACCTACAGAATGGGAGAAAATATTTGCAAATGACAAGACCAACAAGGGCTTAATTTCCAAAATATATAAACAGCTCACACAACTCAACAACAAAAAAACAAACAACCCAATCCAAAAATGGGCAGAAGACCTAAATAGACATTTCTCCAAAGAAGACATACAGATGGCCAAGAGGCACATGAAAAGATGCTCAACATTGCTAATTATTAGAGAAATGCAAATCAAAACTACAATGAGGTACCACCTCACACTGGTCAGAATGGCCATCATTAAAAATTCTACAAGTATCAAATGCTGGAGAGGGTGTGGAGAAAAGGGAACCCTCCTACACTGTTGGTGGGAATGTAAGTTGGTGCAGCCACTATGGAAAACAGTGTGTGGTTCCTCAGAAAACTAAAAACAGAATTATCATATAATCCAACAATCCCATTCCTGGGCATACATCCAGGCAAAACTATAATTCCAAAAGATACATGCACTGCTATGTTCACAGCAGCACTATTCACAATAGCCAAGACATGGAAACAACCTAAATGTCCACCGACAGATGAATGAATAAAGAAGATGTGGTACAAATATACAATGGAATACTACTCACCCATAAAAAAGAACAAAATAATGCCATCTGCAGCAACATGGATGCAACTAGAGATTATCATACTAAGTGAATTAAGTCAGAAAGAGAAAGGCAAACACATATGATATCACCTATATGTGGAATCTAAAATATGACACAAATGAACCTATCTACAAAACAGAAACAGTCTCAGGAACATAGAGAACAGGCTTGTGGTTGCCAAGGGGGATGGGGGTTGGGGGATGGGTGGAGTGGGAGGTTGGAGTTAGCAGATATAAGCTATTATATATAGAATGGATAAACAACAAGTTTCCACTGTATAGCACAGGGAACTATATTCAATACCCTATGATAAACCATAATGGAAAAGAATATTAAAAAAAGAATGTGTATATATGTATAACTGAATCACTTTGCTGTACAGCAGAAATTAACACAACATTGTAAACCAACTATATCTCAATAAAAAAAGAATTATCACATATAATTCTATATTCTCATATAATCCAGCATTATATTAAATTACAATTATTATTATAAGTATGTAATTATATATATATTGTATGATAATATAGTAAACTATAGCTATAGTTTATGTATTGTTTGAAGTCTCAGCTCTTTCAGATCTGGGATTATAAATATACCCATTAAACAAAATATACACTTTACAGATAGCTACATAAGGGGCCATCCATCGGATTTTACTAGGAAAGTAGTTACTTGAGAACATCAAACAAAAAATGAGTGATGACAAGAATTTGGCAATGGACTTCAAATATTCTAACATGAATTCTAGGCAACCTCTGCTGATAGGGCACTTAGAGAACCTGCCTTTAAACTGCATTGTCTTTTCCTCAAAACACAGCTTTATCTTGCCCAAGCAAAAAGGAATCTAAATTAAGAAGCATTCTAGAGAGTAGAAACATAATCAGTGCAACTGAAGAGAAGGCAGGTAATGAGCAGGACACTGCCAGGTGCGGGGCAGCAACCAATGAGCACTATAGTGCTCATTGGTTGCCTGATTGCAGCAATGCAGAGATGGAACTAAAAGCTTAGGGGGTACACATCGATTTCTAGTTATAATACAGGGTAGCAAATATCCAGGTGTTCTGTTGGTCTGCGGCTTTGGTATGCCCATTAGCTCTGGACCTTCTTGGTCCCTTTTCTGTTTTCCTCAGTGTCTTACAACCCATTTCATGGTCACATTCGCTGTGAAGTTCGGCAGGCACACTGGCCATGGTGGGCAGTTCCTTGGCAACACATCACGTTCATCTTGCTCAATACGTGATTATTGGGGAATTGAGTACAATAGCTAATGTGTAAGTCACTTTCATTTCTACTGGTATTTCTCCTTTGTGTTCTGAATGGTCACCTCAGTTCTTTGACATGAGATCTGCTTCTTGCTGCCTTTCTCATCACTTCAACTCCGTACTACTGATACCACCAATAGCCTCCTGACTGTATAAAGCACTTTATTTCCCTGAGCCCCTACTTCTCATTTGAAAAATGGCATTAGCAATGAGATAATCTCCAAAATTCCTGTTCCCTCGAAGACTTGCTACAGCACACACCTCACAGAAGGGCAGGACTCTTCAGAGTGGTCAACACCACCATAAGACAGCTAAAGCCAAAACCAGGAGAGGAGGGTGGGTATCAGATATGAAAGTAAAACCCCAAGAAGAATCAAAGTCAGAAAAATGTTAATTCAAGTCAACACAGGTTTGAGCTCAACAATTACAGTCTAAGGGAGAAGAGATGATTTTTGCTATAGTTGCAAGCTTTCAACAATGATGGAATAAAATTGGCTTCAACTATTTGGGATCTTTTGATTAAGGGGCTGGGATTTCTCAAGTCAAAATTACCTTGGAAGGGGATTGCTTAACTGAAAGTGAATTGAGAAGTGTTGCCCTCGTAACACTTCACCCAGCCTGAGGGCCAGGTGATGTAAGCTTTGTAAAAAGTGTATTCCTTTAAGCTGGAGTTGAGATATTACACAGCTGGCTTGCTGGAAAAAAAAAAAAAAAGATCAGTAATTCCAAATTTCTTCGGTCCAGAGAAGCCTCTATTTTCTTTTTATTTCTACAAGATCTCAAGGGGCTCTGTCTCAAAAGCAGAAAGTGATGGTAGCAGCAGTCGATCAAGGCTCACTAGGAAGAGAGACGACAGAATGCAGCAAGTGAAAGAAAAAAGAAATGATCTTGGAAGAAGTTGCAAGGAGGCCACTTCTGAAAAGCCCCTCTGAAAGGCATTTGCTGGTCTCAAAGGGCTTTAGCATGAGCCCAGAACCTGGAATTTATTACATAAACATTTACTAAGCAAATGCAATGATTCAGAGAGAGCACCCTGCCCTGCTCCTTTCCCTAACTTTTATTTTGTGCATGTGTGTATATGAACTCAGGTGTGATTACTACACTCCTGTGTGAATATGAGCATATTTATAAATTATACATACAAGCCTCAATGTTATGACTTCATTGGAGCATGTCTTAAATGGTTGACCTAGACAGTAATATGTGTTAAATATTTCTACATACATGTGTTTTAACATGATTGGTTGTGGTATGTTTTCTATAAGGATTTATCTCTGGGCCCAGGTTAATAGCTTACCATACACCATCATTCCTGAGGACCCTGGCCTTCTGAACTCAGAATAACATGGGATCAAAGTGAAACTACTCACTTTTTTTTCAGCAATTCCTACTGGGGAAAAAGTGCTCCATCGTGTATCTGGAGATACACTTCCCCCCCAGATGGGCAATCTTCAACAGCATACCTAATCTCTCTGAGCCTAGATTTTGGTATCTGTAAATCAAGGGGGTTAAGCCAACCTAGAGGTTTCCAAGTCTTGTTTTCTGAAGTCTTAAGTTTCCTCAGAGGTATCTTTGGTGCTACCTCGAGGGCCAGGAAGAGGCTCAGGTGACCTCTGATTTTAAGAGAGCAGTTCTGCTTCTGTTTGTCTTACATCTTGGGACCCTGCACAGGCTTTCAAGGGAAAAAAAACATTTATTGCTAAAGAAGAATGTATCATAATCCAGACCTGTAAATTCTATAAGGTACCATATCACACCTTCTGTAAGTTAGGAGAACTCATGGCCACTTCCATTTTGGGGGCTCCTGCTGAGGAGAAGCTAAAAAAGATTCCAAAAATGACAAGTTACATAAGGTATGTGAAGAACGTCTTTCAGTGATGTCAGTGTTTCTCTTTCCTGCATGCATCAACTTATTTGGAGACAGCCTGTCAATCTGAGGTCCTTGGTAAATATAAGGAAAAGGCCGAATGGTTTTCTTGTCACCCTCCAAATCACACTCTCAGAATAATACCTGGTTCCTGCCAACTTCCCTTCTCTATGTATCTGTGAGTCTTAGATAACCCTCACTTCTAGGATTGGAATATTCCCATAAAATTACTCCACAGGAAAGCTCCTCTATCAAGCACCTAAAGAACTCGTAAGTGTTCTTCATATATTTCTATTACATCTTTCTAGTTATCACCTTATTGGATGTCTTAACAGGGTTACTTTATTTCAAGAAACACATTCCAACAATCAAAATATTTGATTAGCCCAAACCCAATACAACAAAGAAATGTGAATGGGTCTCTGAATTTGCAGTAATGGGAGCTGACAACTATTGGAGTCTATGTTAAGTCAGTGTTTCTTACTTCACAAAAGGTGAAAATCTAGCAAGATATTTCATTTTTAAACCATCTAAACCCCGGAAGAAGCAATAAAATATGAGATGAATCATAAATAATGAAAAAAAGAACCATTTTTTTAGACATAGAAGTGAGAGATATATAAAAAAAGTTTCTGCTTTCCATGGGTGGCATTGTATAAAGCTGTTTATTTTAGTTGTGTACCATGGAATGCATTCATTTTGTCTTTTGGTAGTCCTGTAAAATAAATGCTGGCACTGCATTCGACCAGATACCTAAAGAACTCAGACTGTTAGGGGCCTGTAACTGGTGAGAGTGTTGCTGGAATTAATTGGATTCACCAGGTACAACAGTTTTTGAGAAATATAACCCACCACACAACATACAAGGAGACAGGAGAATGGTAGGTGTTCATGTCTTCTTGAGGCAAAGAGAGTTGAGAGCAGTGAAGTTTTGTTGAGAGGATTCTGATTCCTATTTCTTCCTGTTGTAAGAGGTCTAGCTGGGGTCCCTGATACCTTTTAATTCCATTGATTTAGCAGCTTAGGAATCAAGCTTAGCTGCAGGGGTACAGGCCAGCAATCAAACTTGTGTGATCTTGCTAGAAACCAGCCTTGGTGACACGCTCCAGCCTGCTGGTTCCAGTTTATTTTTGGCACTTGTGGATTTAACCCTCAGGATTTTGAGGCCTCCCAAGAGCGCCTGAAAGTCCACGCCACGTAGCAATTTATCATTTTGTTAAGGAATAAACTTGACTCTCAGGCTTCAAAGCTTAATATGCAAGAAGGAGTCACTTAGCAAGTTTACTAGGCCTAGGTGGTCTCTAAATACTGATAGCTCAGGCTGGTCATTTTTGTTCTACACATTTGCTACCTTGGCAATATGTTTTGGTGGCAAAATTCATATCCTTCTTGAAAAAAAAATCTTCTGCTAGTTCAGTGATGAAAATGAGGGGAATAATATAAGCCCAAGGCATGGTTCTTAGCCAGAAAATAAAGTACTTTTGAGCAGTGAACAGTATTAGAAAAGGCAACACTATAAAGATGGCAAAAAGATCAGTGATTGCCAGGAGTTCCTGGGGAGGGGGGAAGGGGTGAGGGAAAGGGACAAATAGGTGGATTACAGGGCATTTTTAGAGCAATGAAAATATTCTCTATGATACTGTAACGTTGGACGTATGATATTGCGCACTTGTCAAGAGCCATAGGACTGAACTACACAAAATGTAAACCCTAGTGTAAACTATGGACTTCAGCTAATAATAATGTATCGATAGTGGTTCATCAATTATAATAAATGTACTAAAGCAATGCAAGATGATCCTAGCAAAACTGTTTGGGGAACAGGAGGCACATAGGAACACTTTCTGCTCAATTTTTCTATAAACATAACACTGTCCTAAAAATAAAGTGTATTAGTGAAAAAAACTGTATCAGAAGGTAGCTCAGATCTACACAGCAGGAACAACTACATAAATACTGTAGAAACTGAAAAAGTGATCCATGGAACCATTTAAGGAAGGGCTATGCGCTGTGCAAATGAGAAACAAAATGTTTATCAAAATGAAATAAATCGTTATCTGGTTATGTTAAAAAAAAACTTAACAGTGATATTTGAATAAGCCAAAAGCCCATACAAGTATTTCTATGAAGCAACCAGTAAGACAACCTGGCTGACCTTTCCCATGAGTAAAATTTAGGAATTGTTTTCGGAAGTGTTCTACGCTGTGAAATTAATAGGAGAGGGCCGCTTAGCTGCAAAAACATGTCTTCAGAGTTGAAGAGAGGAATGGACACATATTAAAGGAAGATGCCTTTTGCAAATGTGCATATCCAGGAAGGAAGGAGTAATTTTGGAATCTAAAGAGTCTGAGGGCAGACCGTCTTCTCTGATATCTAGCACATACACCCCAGGACTTAGGGTCACCTTCCCGAGCTGCTGTGACTTACTTCACACTTCTGTGTAATACATTTTGTCTTCCTCTTCACCCTTATCCACACCTCAGCACATTTTATCATCACTGAGGCAGTTTTGCTGATTTCCGTTACTAGCAAACGATGATAATGTAGTAAAGGGTTGGGTTTATTTTAGTTTTTAAAGCTATATACATACAAATGACTTAAGCTCATATAACCAGAATTGTTCAGGGTCTGAAGAGTTCAGTTAAAGTTTTCAGTTATAGCTGTTTTGTGGAGGGGAGGAATGAAATATTCCTTGAAATGAATCCATTGAGGATTCTTGAAGGCCTTGGGAAGGTTCCCTTTTGAATGAGAAGGTCTGCTTTAATTTAAAAGAATTGAGAACATTCAGTGCCCTGGCAGAAGGAAAGTGAAAATCCTATTGAATTTCAGAATAAATGTTTGAATGATGAAGCTAACTATATAGGAGCAATGCAAATGGAAGCCATATGAACAAAAACAAAAGAAACATATAAAAGCAACTCAGGCTAGTATATACTTTTCTATAGAGATCAAAACAAGATTCCAGAGAGGCAGCGTAGCTTATAAATGTAATATCAGTAGAGTGAATCAGAAAAAAATGTTTCTAGCTCAAAATATAATTAACCAGGCACTTTGCAATTACTGACAACTTGTGTTGTTCAGTCTTATCACAGATCTTCTTTGAGCTACATATGTTACTGAGAAAATTAGCATGTTACATAGCTATAACATTCAAGGCATTACTTTGAAAAGCACCACATATAAAATAAACATTGCCTTGAAAACTGGGAGATCGCCAGGGAATTGTCAAATGCAGTCCTCTCCAGTTGTGTCTAATTTTTCCATTTTATATCTTCCTCAATCATTAGGGCTTAACCCCTACAGGAATTTACACGAGGATAGCTTACATACCTCAGCAAATATAAATTTTCCAGGGGTTTCATTCGATCCTTAGAAGGCCTTAGGCAGTGCTAAGAATTTTGGGCAGGATAGCTGTTCTGGAAAAGGGCAACACTTGGGTTCTTGACCATATGGGGGTTTGTACAGAACAGAAGATGGATCTAGGCCTGGTCTGTGTGGACATTTACATCTTCTCCTTCTGTTTCTACAGAATGAATCCAGGGGAAAAAAGGCTTAGTGGCAAGCCAAATCAAATGATTTGAGTTATTTTAAGAAAAAGCAGTTCATTGCACTGGTTGACAAACTTAAAATGCCTGGACAGCCTGTTCGAAGAGCCAGCAGCAGGAAGAGGAGAGATTGTGCCAGAAACTCAGGCCAAGAAGCACTGAGAGGGCTGGTTCAGCCCCCCTCCTGTGAATTAGCATGTCAATGGTCCTACTCCCCAGGGGTCTGAGAAAGCCAGGGATACTATTTCACAGTGGGTTGGTTCCTAAGATCTTCCTTTCCATTCATTTGTATCACTTTCTAGGAGTGGGTCTGTGATTTACTGATATAAATAGGAGTAGATAACAAAGGGAAATAATTCATTGTGAGATCTGGATTTCTCTTCCTCTCAATGTTAATAGCTATTGTGTGTACTGCGCTTCACAGAATTCAAAGCATTATGGTTACAGCATTTAGCATCTTATTGAACCTCATAGTACCTTGTGAGATGGTAAGACTTTTCCCACGTAGGGTTGAGGAACTGAGGTTCAGGGAAATTGTAACTAAGTGGTTCGATGTATCAATATAATAAATGGCAGAGCAAGAATTTGGAAATTCAGATTAAGTGGATTTCACTGAAAACGGAACCAAAGGTCCATTTCTAATGCATGCAGAAAGACCTTCTTAGTTACAACAGTAAGAAACTGAGCACCTAGTAAATATCTGGCTGTGTGCTAGGTACTTTGCATGCTTGACTCCTGAATCATCATAAAACAAAGCAAAATGAGAGAAAATCATCTTCATATCAAGGCAGGGCATAAAGTGGATAGAGATGACATGAGAATGATTTTCCGGGAGAGACGGAGCCTGCCAAAGATGGTGAAAATAAACCTTTTGAAAGGAAAATTTTAATTTTCATTCAGCTCTAAATAAAGAAGTCTCTGCCAAGGGGTGCTGGCCAAAAGCAGCCTCTCACTGGATAGATCCCACATTCATGGTCATGGCTATTAAACTGCCGAGATTCTTATTTTATAAATCAGTTGTTGCTAATAGGGTCACGTTAATTTCCAGAATCCACAAACAAGACGGTAAACCAAAGGCAATTTTATCTCTATTTTTACCTCTTATTTCAATGACCACAAATATATCTGGGCTAAGTCATCTCTACTCAGTGCAGTTATCTTTTGAGGAGGAAATTTACCGATGCCTAACTAAAAAACATGCACTCCATGCAGAGACACAAGGTCACTTTAAATATACAGTCCACTTAGGCTGAATGTTAATATGGGCATCTTTTAGCTGGCCATTGCTCAAATTTATAGAAAAGCAGATTCTCCAGCCAGAAAGCTTCCCTGTTCCAGCTTGTGTGAGGCAGGAGACTGTCAAGTGCTGGCAAAGGAAGACAGACTGATTGATGAGCAGCTCAAATATTAACGATATATTGGACCTCAGATAGCACTGCACCTCATTTCCTGGCACATATTTGCCCTCAGGAAAGGGAAAATGAGTTTTGCTTTAACAATAGAGCATTTAATTAGTCATAGGTCGCAGTGGATGAACACAGACTCTAGTTTCACATATGCCCCTAAGCCCTCCACTTCCTATGTGCTTATTCAACAGGTAACTGCAGTTTTATCTGCCCACTTTCAGATGCAGTGCCAACCCTTTAAGAACTTACAATTTATGAAATAGCCATGTCTAACATAGTCACAGTTGCTATGTCCTAGCTCTCTGTTCATAATTTTCTAATTTTCTCTGAATACATTTAGTAAATGGTCATTTGAAAAAATTTAACATTTGGAGTATTTTAGTGTGGATCCTATATAGTCCCCCTGGAAATGGAGTCTCTAAGGAAATGGCATATTCTACAAATATTGAGCTGTTCTAGGTTTAGCTGTTTTTTAAAACAATTTTATTGAAATATAGTTGATTTACAATGTTGTGTTAGTTTTCGGTAGGCAGCAAAGTGATACAGTTATATATACATAAAACCTTTTTTACAGATTCTTTTCCATTATGTTATTACAAGATATTGAATACAGTTCCCTGTGCTATACAGTAGGGCCTTGTCAGTTATCTATTTTATATATAGTAGTGTATATATTTTAATCCCAAACTCCTAGTTTTTATGTTTTTATGTAAAGTAACACTTTTCGTTTTTTTCTGGTCCTCACTTTAATGGGTTTTAAAATGTTTTTCTAATAGAGAAAAGAAGATTAACCTTATTACTTCTGCACTGCTG
>NW_006777583.1:3853753-3854253 GCF_000442215.2 Lipotes vexillifer | reverse complement strand
GCTCTTCTGCAAAGACCTTGTGAAAGGTGGCCTTGTCTTGTGCAGGTTCTATCACATGGAATGCTGTCGCTGGAGCACTGTGGTCCCTGTGTATTCCAGTGGTGCATCTCCCTCTCTCTTCCCCCTTCTCTTTCTCTCTTGTGTTGGTACATAAGCACAGGAGTGTATGTGGCCAAAGGACAGAAAGGAGGACTCGACTGGTGAGAAGAATCTTACCAGGTGGATGGAATAAGAATTCACAAAATAAGACCAGAAAAAAAGCTGCGAGCTGTGCTCCTCATTGCTTTCTTATTCATGCCTTGATTTTATTGCAAACTGAGTCTGTCTGGAGTCCTGTCCTGGATACTGGTGCTCCATGAAAGAGTCAGACATGAATCCAGCTTTCAGGTGTCCCCTCTCTGGTAAGGGAACTGTGACATGCATGCAGCAATAATCTAAAACAGTGTGTTATAAATACTAGAGACGAGGTATAAACAGCTTGAAGAACAGGTGGTTCTGCA
>NW_006777583.1:3846903-3853743 GCF_000442215.2 Lipotes vexillifer | reverse complement strand
GGGAAAGAAAGGCTTCATGAAAGAAGTTGTATTTGGGTTGAGCCTTAAAGGATAGCAGAGCTGTTCTCTCCACCTGGTGTGCCATTCCACTTCTATTGTCACCTTTCCAAATCCGAGCCATCCCTCCTTTGGACTCTAGCCTATTTGTAAAGCCATTCCTGAAGCCACACCAGAACCTGTTCATATTTTCTTTGCATTTCTTGGACCAGGAGTCACTTTGCACTCTTCTTGTAGCATCTATCACACGCTCTTTCTTGTATTACACTTGTCTGTGTATTTAGTGGTTGGCTGTACTGGACAGCTAGTTTTTCCCAGCTTTCCTTGTCCCTTTCAGCAAGTAGCCTGGTTTGTATCATAGGTCCCCAGTGACTCCCTGTGACAAAAACATGAATGACTTCATTTACCTTCCTCTTCATTATATCCACTGGCCTGTGGTACTACATGCCCACCCTTTCTACAAAGGAGCAATCCAAGCAACTGCTTCTCTATCTTTCCCAATATTGGGGGAAAATACATTAAGAAGCTTCACCTTATACACAATGAAGGCTGGACTCATAACACGAGGTTGTACTCTGCATGTTGGTTTCTTACAAGATTGTATGTAACTCAGGAGGAAAAGGCAGTCTAAAAACCCCAATGTTGTATTATTACACAGCTTCCCATGAACGATTAAGCTGAAAGCCGGACTTGCCTTTGATGACTGTGTCTAGTTATGTTATGTTATGGACCCTGATTTTAACTTTGAATTGCTATTTTTCTCTGAAACATACTGCCCTAATTTTGTCTGCCTCAGGGAAAACTGTTGGCCCACATAAAGTATTTTAAAGGTAATATGCAGCCTCTTAAATGGACACAAGTGAATGAGTACAAGTGTTGACATGCCCTAAATTAAATATATTTGCAACTAGTTTACTAATGGTAAGATAATAAATCAGACATTAAGATTAATTTAATTTTCAGCCCTTTAGGCCTAAACCAAGTGTTGGAATAAACATTCGAGTTTCTTTCAACTGGAGTCCTGGAGTAAAGATAGCTGTACAATAACCAAATCTTTTGACAAAGAGTTGTTAGAACATTAAAACAAATTTTCTATAAATTACAATTATTAGCAAAATTTCACTTTCCCTTTCAGAAAGGGAATAATGTAGCATTAAGTTTTGGTTCTGTATGTCAAGACATGAAGCAGAGAAATAGGGATTTGTTTATTTTTTATTTAGTCCTTCCATCCATAGTAATAATTCATTCATCCGTCTTGGTGTGAGCCATTGCTGTGTTCTCCCTTAGTGATTTGGATACCTCTCGTGCATCATTTCACATCCTTTCAGCCCCAGCTCTTACTAGAGCCATTATTATTACCACCTGGTCCATGTTGGCTTTGACTGCCTTCACTCATGCCATGACAACACCTCAGCTCAAACAGTGTGGTCTCACTTCCTATTCCGGGAGTTCTCTGATACTGGCATGTAGGACATTTGTGGGAATACACTTGATACTCACATATATGTAACCTAGAATTTCAGGGGAGTTCGTGAACATGAGGCTATTCTTGATGAATTCAGGCTCAAGCATCAGTCATCTGCAATGTAGCCAACTTGCTAGTGTGATATTGTATATCTTTCTCTCCTTCTCTGCTTCTCTTCCCAAGTCCCTAACTCCAGGATCACTTCCCAAATAAACTACCTGTATTCAAGCCTTCATCTCAAGCTCACCTTTCAGGGGGACCAAGGATAAAATGGTTGCTACCAGGACTGGCTGGAGAAAACTGTTATGATGGGATTTTGGAATTGGACCCCTTAACAGACAAATAGCAGTAAGGACCCATTGTTGGTGGTAAGCAGGGGTCGTGGTAATACCTAGTATGCAGTGGCATCAGAATTATTCTCAGATGTGATAGATTAGGAAGGGGTAGGAGAAAGTGTTAACCAAGCCTGACAGAGGAAATACAGTTCCTTCTCCAGAAGGAGATACTTATACAATGAAGGAATCAGCTAATATGTACCAGGAGGTATGAGCAAAATATATGTGGGGATGGAACATGAGGATTTTGGACTGTGGTATGGGGAGGAATAAACCTGAATAGGGGATATGAGGAGGAATATGACCGATGGTCAATGTCCTTGCAGGCCCTCATAGATCCACTCCTAATATGCTACTAGGATTGCTCCTTGAAGACTGGCCTGAATGATGGCCTAGAGTAAATGATGTGGAGATGCTGAAGCTGTCTTGGTAGAGTATGGAGGTTAGATGCTTGAGGAGGTAGAAATGTTGAATGTATTGATTATGTCGATATATAATCAGAGAACTCATCCCTTGACTATTTTTCCAGAACAGTCCCTTCATTAAGGCAATAAAAATGCACTAGTGAGGAACCACTGATATCTTTGAAAACCACAGTGGTGGCTGCCCTCTATAGGTCAGAATTTACAAAAAGAGGTTCCACGGGACTGAGTTTCATAATACCAGTGAGGATGACAGGATTCTAGAAAGACAGAAGTAAGGTGGGTGGCATTTAACCGTCAGAAGTTGATGTAATTTCCACAATGGGCAAGAAGGCCAGAGTGCCTATCAGACCCATAGGACCTAGCATTGCCGGGAGCAATATGTACATAAACAGTGACGAATGTTACTTCCTTTTTTAAAATCAGGAACCAGCAAGCAGAACTCTGACGTCAATTGCTACAGTGGAACAAATTGTGATTCCTTATCCAGTCTCCAGATCTAAATCAATTAACAGACCCACCAACCCAATGACTGATGGGATAATCCTGCAATGTCACCAGAAATGTGTACAATAAATATTCCCATTGTCCTTCTCCTAATGTATCTACAGCCATTTACTGGTAACTCTGCACTGGAGAAAAGATAGTATTCAGACTTTTCAAGGATCACTGGACACAGAGTCTACCACTGACACTAGGGGTACCAAAACATCATCACAGTCCCTTTATTAAAGTGCAGACTGGTCGAAGGCAGGTGATAAATGTATTTCTGCCCCAAGTACACCTTCGTTGGATTCTCAGACCAATCCTGTGGTTATTTTCCTGGGCCCTAGGTACATAAATTGGGCTACCAATGATTAGTAGCTAGGAGAACCCCTGTTATGGTTCTCTAACCAGTGAAATATGAATCATTTTTGTAGCAACAGTCAAATGTAAGCCTCAACAACTACCTCCTGTCATAATGGTAAATAGAAATAATAGCATATTCCAGGAGGAACTGCAGAGGTTAGGATAACTATCAAAGACTCAAAGGATGAAAATATCCCCCATATAATCCCATTCAATTTATCTGCTTGTCCCCTGCAAAAGCAGTTGGAGTATGAGGCATGAGAGTGGGCACCCATAAAGTCAACCAAATTGTAGCCCTAATCAGAGCTGCTGTGCTGAATGAGGTATCCTACTGGGAGGATAAATACAGACTCTGGAACAGGGCATAAAGCCATAGATCTTCATAGGTGAAGCCTATATGGTGAATGCATCCTTCTTAATCCCATCAGTAAGGATATCAGAAGTAGTTTGCTTTTATGTAGTAAAGATAACAGTTTACATTCACTGTCTGGCTCCAGAACTATGACCACTCTTTGACACAATACAAGCTGTAGAGATCTTGTTCGCCTTGACTTACCACAGAATATCATGCTGTTTCAATATATTGACGACATCATGTTATTAGTCCTGATGATCAGGATACAACAATTATCCTAATAGAAACATGCATGCCAAAGCATGGGGATTGAATCCCTCTGAGAGTTACAAGTTTATTACCTCAGCTCCAAATCCACCTTTTATGAACTAATTCTGTGGGAATATTTGGGAACTTACACTCCCTTTGCAGTGAGTATATTAATCTTTGTCAACAGAGGGCACTTGAGAGACATTGCAGAGAAAGGGGCTTTTTTTTGGTTCAGGTGCGCTGTTTTGATGCTTCTTACTCCTATTCTGCAGCTAGCAGAAATGCATGCATGGAGACATCCAGAGATGCTTTGCCATAGCTTCAAGCTCAGAGTGCACAATTCTTTGGGGAGCTTGCAGCACAAGCCCCGGCCCAAGGACCACCTAGCTGATGCCCTCTGGATGTGGACACAAGCACGCTGGGCCTTATGCTACCTTGCTGGTGAGCAAGCCGCTGATGCCTCAACTTCTTCTGTCAGCCCATCCATTAGCATTGATCTGCCAGCATCCTGGAGAGATATTTCCAATTTGCCCAGGCAAAGCAGTGAATTCTCTGCCATCCAGTGGGCTGCAACCACATGTATTTCACAATATGAATCCCAGCCTTGGGGAGGGGACCTCTAGGTAAGTTAGTTCCTTCCTTGCATATTCTCTCTCAATCCTAGGATAGCCTTTAGAGTTTTCTTTAAATCTTGATAGTCATTCTCCTGTTATAGTTAATTCTTGATGTTAAACTTTGTATTTTTATCTTATGATTATACCCTGACAAATACAATCTCACAAAAAGTCAGGATCTGCTACTTTGGTCAATACTTCAAGAGTCTAATGGTCTGTGTCATGGTGGGGCATACTCTCTAAGGTAAAAGACAAAACCCTTATACTAAGAAACAGGCATACCACTTGGTTGGTCTCTCTGGATTTTGAAGGTACCATACAGCTTCTGGCATGCCCTTTGTCCCTGGTTGAGATGCAGCATTTGATTATGAGCCACCAAGTGACTGTATGACCAAAGTTCCATCATAAGCTGGTTTTCATAAAATTCACCAAAATCCTAAGTGTGGGCAGGCTCAATAACAATCAACTGTATGGTAAAAAAGGGTACATTCAAGGTTAGATCCAATAGGTCCAAAAGGCCTAAAAACAATGCATGATAAGATGGCCCCAAATCCCATGGCACCTGCCTCTGTTGCACCAACTTTTTTCCAACAACTCACGCCAATGGCCCCATGAGAAATTCCCTGCGACTAACTGATGGAAGCAGAAAGTCTCAAGCCTGCTTCACAGACTGGCTGGCTCAATATACTAGCACTAGCTGAAAACAGACTGCCGTTGTCTATATAGTCTTTCTGTGGTGGCTCTAAAGGACAGTGATGAAGGGAAATTCTTCCAGTGGCTAGAGCTTTGATCAGTATACTTGGTTTTCATTTTGTATGTGAAAAATGTAGCTTGAGTATGGATATGTATGGCCTCCTGGGCAATGGCAAATGGTTGTGTTGGTTGCTCAGGGGCCTGGAATGAATATTATCAGAGAATTGGAGATAAGAAATTCTGGAGAATAAGTTCATAGATGGACCTATGGGAGAAGAATGGATTTTCGTTCTTCACTCTTAATGTCTGCCAGAGAACATTCCTTTTACATGCCAAACAGCATATTTTCTCAGATACTCCAATGATGTTCCAATGGACTCATGAATGACAGGGACGTGATAGACAAGATAGAGGCTAGCCCTGTCTGGGTCATTCCATCTCACTAAGCTACTGCTCACCAAGCTTAGTCTCACATTAGCTACTGCTCCTGCTCATGTCCACTGACTGGGTTCCCACTCCTTGGCACCAGAGAAGCTATGATTAGGCTCTAAGATAAAATACATACATACATACACACACACGCACACACACACACATATATAAACACACACACACACATATATATATATACACACACATATATATACATATACACACACACCCATATATACATACACACACATATATATACACATAAATATACATATACACACACCCATATATACATACACACACATATATACACACATATATATACACATATACACACATACATACATATACACACATATATATACACATACATATATATACACATACACATATATATATACATATACACACACATATATATACACACATATACATATATAGAGAGATTGAGAGAACCAACAGCTGATAAATGCAAATGTGTACCCAACAGTTAGAATACACAAATCCAGCAAAGAACTTGCCCCATTTACCATGATCACTGTGACCTACCTGTAGTGTATATGCTTCACATTCAGAAAACTTAAGTTCTGTGGATTAGAGTCCTGATTCCCAGTAGCATGTAGGGGAATGCTTTCACCAAGGAATATGGTAAGGATTCACTGAAATTGAAATTTTGACTAACACCTGGTTACTCTGGGTTTCTAATATCAATAGACCAGTGGGCAAAGAAAGGGATTACTATGCTGGTGGGATACCTTTCCCTGCTTACCATTTGGAGTTAGGATTGGAGGGTATGTCTGGAGCACAGAGGATTCAACGTGGTTTTTATTTCTTCCTTGCATGGTGATAATAGTGAACAGCCAATTGTAGCAACCACAGCCTGAACTTGACAAGGCAACCAAGGGCTTAGATACCTTGGAAATAAAGGTTTGGGTTACTTCACTACAAGCAAACCTAGATCAGCTGAACTGATGATTTAGGGTTAGAGAAACAGAGAATGTGTGGAATAGCCCAGGGTGATGATTAATATCAATTATAGCCTTACAATCACTAGTGCTGTTTCACTGACTCTAAGGTATGAAGTTTGTAGAGATAGAGGCTGGCTACCACCTTAAATAAGATTCTGTGACAGATCTTAAAGAGGTCTTGATGTTGGGCATGAGAGGATCTGAGTAAAGAGAGGGCTGAACTATACTGAATGTCTCTCATGCATTACTTCGCTTTCTCTCAGCCCCAGCACCATGGAGATCAGGTCTACACAGCTTTGCACAGTGTTCTATGGCCTCATCTTACCTGTATCCTTTTATGTCATGCTCTGGGGCTTCTCTTGATGCCAACGAGTGGAAACCCAACCAATATTCACACATATACAAACTAGGGGTATGGAGGAGTTAACACCCATGAGGCCAATGGGGGTATTTCTTTGATG
>NW_006777583.1:3825097-3846893 GCF_000442215.2 Lipotes vexillifer | reverse complement strand
TCAGCAGGACTGAGCAGTGGTGGCCAACCTGATTATGCATCTTTGTATTTGTTCCCTTTCCTTCCTATCTTATCTCCCCTCTATCTTTATTCCTGGCATCACATTCCAAATAGTATACCTGCAAACAACCTTTGTCCTTGGCTCTGTTTATGGTCAAATTGCCCAAGACATTAGGTAGGCACCCTCATTTCCCATCTCAAAAATTTTCTAAATACTGCAATCCATCGTACAATTTTTATTTTCTCAAATGGCAGAGTTTTGTCTCATGTCCAAGATCAAGTTTCCCATTTGTACTGTCAATCCTATTACCTTCCATACCCTTCAGGAACTTGCTCCATCAAGCATCCCTTCTCTGCCTTTTATCTTCAATTATTCCTTTCCACGTGATTCTACTCTGTAGACTACCTTCTCAGGTCTCTGCTCTACATTAGACTTTTATTTGACTCTAGATTCCTGCTCTTTTATTTTCACCTTCTTGAAAGATGAGTGTACTTTGGTTGATTCTTCTTCCCCACAGCTAATCCTCCACTCAATCCCTAACATCTGGTTATATTGTGTTCCTGGCCATCGTTCTACATCATATTACTTTTTAAAGGTTACCAGTGACTTTTTCATTTACTAAAATATTAAATGGTGTTCATCTTCGTTTCCCTGAGCTCTCTGAACTGTTGATTCTATTGATAAACCCCTTCCTCCTTTGTTGCCACTGTCCTCTGAAACTCAGTGTTCTCTTCTGTTTCTCCCTCTAGGGATCCTCTTCATTGATCAAATGTACTTAGAGGCTTAGTCCTCAGCCCCTGACTATTCTAACTGTACTTTCCTTCCTGAGTAATTTGATTCAAAATAAAATATCTAACAGTACTTGGCACTGTTTCTCATCACCTTGTTTTTAATGTAAACTGACTCCTAAATCACATCTCAGCCAAAACTTTTTCCAAGGGCAAGTCACAAATTTCCATCTACCAGAAGGACTTCTCTGCTTGTGTATTCAATTGATGCCTCAATTTCTCAATGTCAACAATATAATACATCATCCTTCCTCCTGAGTTTGTGCTTTAAAATGGCCTTCAAACTTCATTCAATAACAATACTTTTGTCACAATCTCCTCTCTTTTTCTAGTGCCCTACTATATAAATCCCTAATTTCTATTGACTTGCTATTCCACCTCTCTTAAATCTGTTTGATTTTACCAGTTTTCATTGTAGCCCTATTTAGGCTCTTATTTCTTATAGGATCTATTGTAACAGGCTTTTAAGTGTCTCTCTGACACTGTATACACTGATTATAAGATTAATTTTCTTCCAGCACAAATAAGGTACTGTCACTCTCTTTCTTCCAGTGAATCAATGGTTCCCAGTTCTCAGGTTTGATATTCAAGCTCTAGCCTCTGCCTATAGAGCTATTTCCAACAATTTCCCTCCCCAAAGTCTACTTCAGCACTAACTTGGGCTGTGTGTTGAAGCAGAAACTAAAGGGTGTTAAAACCAAGAAAATCTGTGTTCAGTAGTAGCTCTTCAACTAAGTGACTGGGAGATCTTTAGACAAACTTTTACCCTCTATATTCTATGATGTTCAGTTTTTCTATTCTGAAAGATTAGTATAATTAATATGTACCATAAAGCCTTGCTGAAAAGATGAAATAAGATGATATATACAAAGCACAGAGCACAGTGTCTAACACCTAGTATGAGAGAAATAAATACTGTTTCGTTCATCTCTTTTCCCTTTTTATACATGCTCCAAGATTTCCAGAAGCAAGCCAATTTGCCAAAAGTCAACTTGCCCAATAGCTGGTATGCCAAACTGAATTGACTTTTTGGCAAATTGGTTTCAGTACATTGACATATGTCCAAGTTTACTGCCTCTGTACTTTGCTAAGATTGTTTTACCTGCCCTCATGTTACCGTCTATGGGGCCTCTTCTAGTCCTTTCCACCCAAAGTCTTGTCTCTTACATTTGAACTTCAATAGGGGCTTGCCTGTGTCATCACTCACCTTCTGAGTCTAACTAATGTAGCCCCTGAAATGCAGAGAAACCTTTCAGGGTTTTTTTTTTTTAACATTATCACCTAAAGGAAAAATGAAAAAATATCTCTTTTGTGACGGTAAAATCAAAATGGAGTCTGAAGGTAAAATCAAAATGGAGTCTGTATAGCTAAGAGAGCTCTCTAAAATGGGGTCTGGGGGCCACTGAGGAAGTGTGACTTACGCATTTCTCAGGCCAGATGGAATCTAACCTTTTGACTACTTATGGTATTAACGCAAGCATTCAGAGCATCTGCCCAGTGTTCCAGAAACTCATAATACTTATCAGATCTTTACTGTAAAACAACTCATGAGAGCAATCCCTTAAGGATAAATATTTCTTTTCTTGTGTCAGAGTACAGGCTCATAGCTTTTGCCTTTATAAACCTCTCTTTCTCTTTCCTGGAACACTCTTTTGGTTTTAAGTGAATCTGTGTCTCCAGAATCATAGTTTTTAAGACCTCCAAAAAACTCTTTACTTATTAGTATTCTTCTACGTTTTTTTGGTTGACACTTGTGACCGCCATTTTGAGAGGTACTGGTGCAGTCCAATACAATCATACAAACTGTACTGGATAACAAAAGGAGGCATGAAATTTAGGAAAGTTAACTTAGAAAGGCATATGTGTGCTTTATGCTTTCTGAAAGTGATGAGAATTATGTGAAGTGCTACTATAGATTGAATATGTGTGTCCCTTCAAAATTCATATGTTGAAATCTAAGCCTCAAAGTGATGACATTTGGAGATGGGGGCAGGACTCTTTGGGAGGTGATGAAGTTATGAGAGTCTGAGATCAAGCCCTCATGATTGGAATTAGTGCCCTTATAAAAGAGACACCAGAGAGTTCCCCCGCCCCATCCACCTTGTGAGGACACAATGAGAAGACAGCCTTCTATGAATCAGGAAGCAAGGCCTCACCAGAAACTAAATCTACTGGCACCTTGATCTTGGACTTCCTAAACTCCATAACTCTGAGAAATAAATTTCTACTGTTTATAAGTTACCCAGTCTACTATTTTGTTATGGCAGGCTAAAACAAGTATCCTTTTGAGGGAAATGATATATGTAACCAATAATTATACCTACAAATATATGGATCAATTCCTGCCTGATCTTTACTAAAGGAGAAGCTCATCATAGAGAATCGTGTACTATATAATCCACTACAGCAAAGGCAAGCCACCAAAAATAACTGCATTTCTTTTTTCTTCTTATCAAACTTCTACTCATTCTTTAAGAATTAGCTCAATTCCCACTACTTTCATGAATAATATCTGATTTCCCTTGCTAGAACTTATTTTTTCTTTTCTTTGAAACCCTATAGTGTTTAATGTCTGCATGATTCTTGGCATTTATTACGGCAGCAAGACAACGTTTTGAAATATTCCTCAGTGGAATTGCTTTAAGCCTGTATTTTACCCTAAAGCCCTTCTGCAATTAAAACTAGACTTGGAGACGGAAATCTATGGCTCCAGGGAAAAAAGACATAAAAGAACTCAATGAGAACAAAGAGTGGATTTCCAGGCTTTTGAACTCCAAATTAGACTTTTAAAAACCTATAGTAGAGACAACAGTTCTGAAAGTCACTTTTAAATGCAACAGGCTGAGCAAGAGAGTGAAAAAGTCGGGGAATTTTCAAAACATTACTTGGAAACCAAGAGCCAAAGCCCAAGAAAGAGGTCATAAAGTTTATCCCAATATAAAATATTAGAGAGAGAATTAATGGCGATGTAAGAAGGGGAAGGAATGTTGAGTATGAAGAGAGTAGGAGGGCTGGGTAAAGAGAATGGGGTGGACAACAAAAGCCCATGTTTCGATAAATCACCACCAGGCTTTTCAGAGTGTAACCCAGGAAACTGAAAGCCTCATGGCGGAGGTTACTTTCCAACATGGCCCTGTGTATAGAGTAATGATTGAGTAGGTCTGAAGACAGCCTCACAACGTCTGTCTTTAAGCTTTTCACCTTTTCTAAAAAATTTTTTTAAACATTTGAAAGTAAGAACTTACTAAATAAGCAAATTTTGACTGCATTCTGAACCAATCAGGATAATTCTATCTCCTTTGGCTCAGTATTGATTCAGCAATAAGGATGAAACTCAGGCCTAAGCCAATGAGTACATGACATTCTTCC
This sequence comes from Lipotes vexillifer, assembly GCF_000442215.2. Taxonomy (NCBI): domain Eukaryota; kingdom Metazoa; phylum Chordata; class Mammalia; order Artiodactyla; family Lipotidae; genus Lipotes; species Lipotes vexillifer. Next base: position 3,842,736 of record NW_006777583.1, on the reverse strand, counting down.
AGCCCAAGTTACTGGTTCAGGAATGACCATGTGACTTAAGTTGGTCCAGTCAGGACAGTTCTGTTTGTGTGAATGAAGAGGGCTGTAGCCTTGGTCACTGCTGACAAATACAGAGGAGGCAGCCTTAGGATAAAACCATCCTCATGGAAGCAGAGAGAGAAAGAAAGAGCAAGAAAACAAGACAAAAAAGAATGAGAGAGAGGGAGGGACATTTTGATGACATTTTTAAGCCATTAAATTAACCTTCACCCTTTGGATTATTCCTAATAACTTCCCTCTGGTTATTCAGGTTTGACTAGATGTTTCTGATACTTTCAACTGAAAGCACTCTAATTTATATTGATATTGATCAAATGTGGATTGGCTAGATTTTACCAGCCTATTACAGAAATTCCCCATGAAAAACACTGTACACCTGAAGTGAGTCCACAGAATAGAGGTATCATACATGATACAAAAGCTTTACTACTATCATTCCTTTCAGCTTACATATGGTACCTTCAAATTATAAAAAATTTAGAAAACAGAAAATCTGAAAGAGAACAAAGTAAGTCACCCATGATCTTACTACCCAAGACCAACTTCTGGATACATTTTGTTTTTTTTTTTTTTGTGGTACACGGGCCTCTCACTGTTGTGGCCTCTCCCGCTGCAGAGCACAGGCTCCGGACGCGCAGGCTCAGTGGCCATGGCTCACGGGCCCAGCCGCTCTGCGGCATGTGGGATCGTCCCAGACTGGGACACGAACTCATGTCCCCTGCTTCGGCAGGCGGACTCTCAACCACTGCGCCACCAGGGAAGCCCCATTTTGGTTTCTTTGATTTGATCCTCGGTTTCTATTCAGGATTATTTCTTATAGCATATTTATGATGATATTTGATATCATGATTTTTCTTCTCGGTTTATTCACTTAATATGTAATCGCAGGAATAAGCTGCACAGCCCCAAAGCCTGGGCCTACTAGGGGGAAGATATACCTGGGAAACTAACCCAAATTCAACTTTTGATCATCTGGTGATCACTTAGGAGTATGCTGGGATTACTACCATGGTTTGGGGTTGGTGAGCTGGCCAGAATTGGTCTTTGTGGAGGTGGAAGGCAAGGGAAGCTTGGCCTTCTGACTGAGAGTATTTCTGTGTCTCTCACCCAGCAGAGTCATCTCTGTGTAGCAAGTGGGATCTTTTGCCACATTAAAGAACTTGTATCTTTGCTGGTGTCTACTGGCTTCTTTCCCTGAATCTACTGTAATAAGCTGGCAGTAATGATGATAATAACAGGACCTAGTATCTGTGGAGCACTGACTCTGTGCTAGGTGCTGTTTAAGCAGTGGACATAACTAAGTAACATACTAACTCCTACTCTTCATGGTCATTGTACAAAGGAGTTACTATCACTTCACAGTTCTATCATTCCCATTTTACATATAAGAAAACTGAGGCAATTTGCCCAAATACATAGCTAAGGGCTTATGCTTTTATCACTGTACTAACACACCTCGTTGTTATATACTGCACAACTTCTTGAACATTTTCCATGTTATTAGAAACACTTAATATATATTATTTTTAATGGCCATATATTACATCCTGTATGTAACCCAACCTCTATTATGTAATATTTAGATTGCCTTAATTTTTAATTTCATAAATAATGCTGTGGTGAATATATTTGCACAGAAAGATTTTTCTGTATTTATGATTTTTTTCCAGGATAAATTCTCAGATGTGGAATTATGAAGTCTAATCATATAACTATTTTAAGGTTCTTGAGGTAAATTGCAACTTACCTCCCACAAGTGTTGCAGCAATTTACTTGCCCAACAGCAAAGTAGGAGGGAGTCCTCTTTCACCAAATTCTCATTATCATTAGGTCTTACAGTATTCTTCTGTCAATCTGTCATGACTGGTAAAGAATAATATCTAATCATTTTTTTATTATTTGTTTTTATAAGCAAATAATATTTTTATAGGAATTAAGAAATGTAGATAAAAGAAATGACCTAATAAAGTTAACACCTTACAATTCAATCCTATATTTAAAACAGAATTTTGTATCAGTGAAATAATGAATTAGTTATGTTTAAAAAGAACCCAAAGAGTGCACAACTACATCAGTACTAACTCTTTCATCAATATAACACCAAGGAGGTAACTAAGGATGGAGTATTATTCACAGAGAGACACTGAAATAAAAGGACCTGCCAAGGCCACATGTAAACAGAATAATGTCTAACAGGCTTACTTTACACCTCTCAATTAAAAGAAATAACAAAGATTATATGCATGGGGGGAAGGAAAGAATTATATATCACCACATTTTAATGTTAAGGTATGAAAATATTTCTTAAAAAGAAACAGTTGAGTCTCTTGATGCTTACTTTAACTTTTAAATGTCCTTTCCAGTTGATGACTTAAACTAGAGCCTTGAGAAGCTATAAATAGTTCTATCCACTCTGCACCATGCTCCCCCCTCCACCCCTTTAGTGTTTCATGGTCTTCTTTAGGAATGTGCTTGGGCCAGATGGCCTTCAGCCCAATTTCCTGTAAATATTCATTTTTAACGATAATAATTAAAAACACTAATTTGCTCTTACCCAAGGCCATTTCTACAGAGACCTCTTGGTGCTGCTAATACTAATTAAGCCTCACAAATGAGACTTTTTTTTCTAGTCTTATTAAATGCCTAAGGATTTGTGCCCAAAGCTATTTTATAAATGTAAGCAATGACATCAGCAGCAGAGACAAGAGTTTCAGCCTTTTCCTTCCAACAGGACACCGGAATTTTATTCCATTTTAGGACAAGATGTCAACAGAAGGGAACAGTAAGGCTCTTCTCTAGGATGGGGATCACTTGTGGTAGGGGCTATGTGGGGTTGCTCATTTTCCTTCCTTTAACCCCAGAAAAAGAGTTTACCCAATGGCTTAGAGCAGTGTTTTTGAAATTGAAGAATAACCCATTAAATGAGAGTTCTTCACCTAGGGTCCTTAGGCCTCCAGAGGGTCTGGGGCTAGAATTCAGTATGTCTATGAGCTTCAGTGAGAAAAAAGTGGCATCTTTATTTACACTAAACTTTAACTGAAATATGTTATTTCCTTTAATTACTAATGTTACTAAGAACCTACAACTTGATAGAAATGCAGCCTGGAGAGAGGGGGAAGATGGTGGAAGAGTAAGACGTGGAGATCACCTTCCTCCCCACAAGTGCATCAGAAATGCATCTACACGTGGAACAACTCCTACAGAACACCTACTGAATGCTGGCAGAAGACCTCAGACCTCCCAAAAGGCAAGAAACTCCCCACGTACCTGGGTAGGGCAAAAGAAAAAAGAATAAACAGAGACAAAAGGATAGGGACGGGACCTGCACCAGTGGGAGGGAGCCGTGAATGGGGAAAGGTTTCCACACACTAGGAAGCCCCTTCGTGGGCAGAGATTGTGGGCGGCGGAGTGGGGAAGCTTCGGAGCCGTGGAGGAGAGCGCAGGAACAGGGGTGCGGAGGGCAAAGTGGAGAGATTCCCACACAGAGGATCAGGGCCGACCGGCACTCACCAGCCCGAGAGGCTTATCTGCTCACCTGCCAGGGTGGGTGAGGCTGGGAGCTGAGGCTCGGGCTTCGGTCAGAGCTCCGGGAGAGGACTGGGGCTGGCAGTGTGAACACAGCCTGCAGGGGGTTAGTGCGCCACAGCTGGCCGGGAGGGAGTCCAGGGAAAAGTCTGGACCTGCCGAAGAGGCAAGAGACTTTTTCTTCCCTCTTTGTTTCCTGGTGCGTGAGGAGAGGGGATTAAGAGCTCCGCTTAAAGGAGCTCCAGAGATGGGCATGACCTGTGGTTAACAGCACGGACACCAGAGACATGTATGAGATGATAAGGCTGCTGCTGCCACCACCAAGAAGCCTGTGTGCAAGCACAGGTCACTATCCGCACCTCCATTCCCGGGAGCCTGTGCAGCTCACCACTGTCACGCAATCCAGGGACAACTTCCCCAGGAGAACGCATGGCGCGCCTCAGGCTGGTGCAACGTCACGCTGGTCTCTAACGCCGCAGGCTCACCCTGCATCCATACCCCTCCCTCCCCACGGCCTCAGTGAGCCAGAGCCCCCGAGTCAGCTGCTCCTTTAACCCCGTCCTGTCTGAGCGAAGAACAGACACCCTCCGGCGACCTACACGCAGAGGCAGGGCAAAATCCAAAGGTGAGCCCCAGGAGCTGTGTGAACAAAGAAGAGAAAGGGAAATCTCTCCAGGCAGCCTCAGGAGCAGCGGATTAAATCTCCACAATCAACGTGATGTACCTGGCATCTGTGGACTACATGAATAGACAACGAATCATCCCAAATTGAGGAGGTGGACTTTGAGAGCAAGATTTATTATTTTTTCCCATTTTCCTCTTTTTGTGAGTGTGTATGTTTCTGTGTGAGATTTTGTCTGTATAGCTTTGCTTTCACCATTTGTCCTAGGGTTCTATCCGTCAGTTGTTTTATTTTTTTACTTAAAAAATATTTTTTCCTTAATAATTATTTTTTATTTTAATAACTTTATTTTAGCTTATTTTATTTTATTTTATTTTATCCTCTTCCTTCCTTCCTTCCTTCCTTCCTTCTTTCTTTCTTCCTTTCTTCCTTTCTTTTTTCCTTTCCTTTCCTTTCCTTTCCTTTCCTTCCTTTATTTTTCTCCCTTTTATTCTAAACCATGTGGATGAAAGGCTCTTGGTGCTGCAGCCAGGAGTCAGTGCTGTGCCTCTGATGTGGGAGAGCCAACTTCAGGACACTGGTCCACAAGAGACCTCCCAGCTCCACAAAATATCAAATGGTGAAAATCTCCCAGAGATCTTCATCTCAACACCAGCACCCAGCTTCACTCAACGACCAGCAAGCTACAGTGCTGGACACCCTATGCCAAACAACTATTAAGACAGGTACAAAACCCCAACCATTAGCAGAGAGGCTGCCTAAAAGCATAATAAGTCCACAGACAGCCCAAAACACACCACCAGACGTGGACCTGCCCACCAGAAAGATAAGATCCAGCCTCATTCACCAGAACACAGGCACTAGTCCCCTCCAACCAGGAAGACTACACAACCCACTGAACCAGCATTAGCCACTGGGGACAGACAACAAAAACAACGGGAACTACAAACCTGCAGCCTGCAAAAAGGAGACCCCAAACACAGTAAGATAAGCAAAATGAGAAGACAGAAAAACACACAGCAGATGAAGGAGCAAGATAAAAAGGCACCAGACCTAACAAATGAAGAGGAAATAGGCAGTCTACCTGAAAAAGAATTCAGAATTATGCTAGTAAAGATCCAGAATCTTGGAAATAGAATAGAGAAAATGCAAGAAACATTTAACAAGGACCTAGAAGAACTAAAGATGAAACAAGCAACGATGAACAACACAATAAATGAAATTAAAAATACTCTAGATGGGATCAATAGCAGAATAACTGAGGCAGAAGAACGGATAAGTGACATGGAAGATCACTTAAATAGTGGAAGTAACTACTGAAGAGCAGAAAAAAGAAAAAAGAATGAAAAGAAGTGAGGACAGTCTGAGAGACCTCTGGGACAACATTAAACGCACCAACATTCGAATTATAGGGGTTCCAGAAGAAGAAGAGAAAAAGAAAGGGACTGAGAAAATATTTGAAGAGATTATAGTTGAAAACTTCCCTAATATGGGAAAGGAAATAGTTAATCAAGTCCAGGAAGCACAGAGAGTCCCATACAGGATAAATTCAAGGAGAAATACGCCAAGACACATATTAATCAAACTGTCAAAAACTAAATACAAAGAAAACATATTAAAAGCAGCAAAGGAAAAACAACAAATAACACACAAGGGAATCCCCATAAGGTTAAAAGCTGATAATTCAGCAGAAAGTTTGCAAGCTAGAAGGGACTGACAGGACATATTTAAAGTGACGAAGGAGAAAAACCTACAACCAAAATTATGCTACCCAGCAAGGATCTCATTCAGATTTGATGGAGAAATTAAAATCTTTACAGACAAGCAAAAGCTGAGAGAGTTCAGCACCACCAAACCAGCTTTACAACAAATGCTAAAGGAACTTCTCTAGGCAACAAACACAAGAGAAGGAAAAGACCTACAATAGCAAACCCAAAACAATTAAGAAAATGGGAATAGGAACATACATATCGATAATTACCTTAAATGTAAATGGATTAAATGCTCCCACAAAAATCACAGACTGGCTGAATGGATACAAAAACAAGACCCATATATATGCTGTCTACAAGAGACCCACTTCAGACCTAGAGACACATACATACTGAAAGTAAGGGGATGGAAAAAGATGTTTCATGCAAATGGAAACCAAAAGCAAGCTGGAGTAGCAATTCTCATATCAGACAAAATAGACTTTAAAATAAAGAATATTAGAAGAGACAAAGAAGGACACTACATAATGCTCAAGGACACTACATAATGATTGATCCAAGAAGAAGATATAACAATTGTAAATATTTATGCACCCAACACAGGAGCATCTCAATACATAAGGCAAATACTAACAGCCATAAAAGGGAAAAACAACAGTAACACATTCACAGTAGGGGACTTTAACACCCCACTTTCACCAATGGACAGTTCATCCAAAATGAAAATAAATAAGGAAACACAAGCTTTAAATGATACATTAAACAAGACGGACTTAATTGATATTTATAGGACATTCCATCCAAAAACAACAGAATACACATTTTTCTCAAGTGCTCATGGAACATTCTCCAGGATAGATTATATCTTGGGTCACAAATCAAGCCTTGGTAAATTTAAGAAAATTGAAATTGTATCAAGTATCTTTTGTGACCACAACACTAGGAGACTAGATATCAATTACAGGAAAAGATCTATAAAAAATACAAACACATGGAGGCTAAACAATACACTATTTATATAACGAAGTGATCACTAAAGAAATCAAAGAGAAAATCAAAAAATACCTAGAAACAAATGACAATGGAGACAGGATGACCCAAAACCTATGGGATGCAGCAAAAGCAGTTCTAAGAGGGAAGTTTATAGCAACACAATCCTACCTTAAGAAACAGGAAACATCTCGAATAAACAACCTAACCTTGCACCTAAAGCAATTCAAGAAAGAAGAACAAAAAAACCCCAAAGTAAGCAGAAGGAAAGAAATCATAAAGATTTGATCAGAAATAAATGAAAAAGAAATGAAGGAAATGATAGCAAAGATCAATAAAACTAAAAGCTGGTTCTTTAAGAAGATAAACAAAATTGATAAACCATTAGCCAGACTCATCAAGAAAACAAGAGAGACGACTCAAATCAATAGAATTAGAAATGAAAAAGGAGAACTAACAACTGACACTGCACAAGTACAAAAGATCGTGAGAGATTACTACAAGCAACTCTATGCTTATAAAACGGACAACCTGGAAGAAATGGACAAATTCTTAGAAATGCACAACCTGCCAAGACTGAATCAGGAAGAAATAGAAAATATGAACAGACCAATCACAAGCACTGAAATTGAAACTGTGATTAAAAATCGTACAACAAACAGAAGCCCAGGACCAGATGGCTTCACAGGCGAATTCTATCAGACATTTAGAGAAGAGCTAACACCTACCCTTCTCAAACTCTTCCAAGATATAGCAGAGGGAGGAACACTCCCAAACTCATTCTACGATGCCACCATCACCCTGATACCAAAACCAGACAAGGATGTCACAAAGAAAGAAAACTACAGGCTAATATCACTGATGAACATAGATGAAAAAATCCTCAACAAAATACTAGCAAACAGAATCCAACAGCACATTAAAAGGATCATATACCATGATCAAGTGGGGTTTATTCCAGGAATGCAAGGATTCTTAAATATAGGCAAATCAATCAACGTGATACACCATGTCAAAAAACTGAAGGAGAAAAAACATATGATCATCTCAACAGATGTAGAGAAAGCTTTTGACAAAATTCAACACCCATTTATGATAAAAACCCTGCAGAAAGTAGGCATAGAGGGAACTTTCCTCAACATAATATAGGCCATATATGACAAGCCCACAGCCAACATCGTCCTCAATGCTGAAAAACTGAAAGCATTTCGACTACAATCAGGAACAAGACAAGGTTGCCCACTCTCACCACTCTTATTCAACATAGTTTTGGAAGTTTTAGCCACAGCAATCAGAGAAGAAAAGGAAATAAAAGGAATCCAAATCAGAAAAGAAGAAGAAAAGCTGTCACTGTTTGCAGATCACATGATACTATACACAGAGAATCCTAAAGATGCTACCAGAACGCTACTAGAGCTAATCAATGAATTTTGTAAAGTAGCAGGATACAAAATTAATGCACAGAAATCTCTGGTAATCTGATAAACTAATGATGAAAAATCTGAAAGTGAAATCAGGAAAACACTCCCATTTACCATTACAACAAAAAAAAATAAAATATCTAGGAATAAACCTATCTTAGGAGACAAAAGACCTGTATGCAGAAAATTATAAGACACTGATGAAAGAAATTAAAGATGATAGAAATAGATGGAGAGATATACCATGTTCTTGGATTAGAAGAATCAATATTGTGAAAATGACTCTACTACCCTAAGCAATCTACAGATTCAATGCAATCCCTATCACTCTACCACTGGCATTTTTCACAGAACTAGAACAAAAATTTTCACAATTTGTATGGAAACACAAAAGACCCCGAATAGCCAAAGCAATCTTGAGAACGAAAAATGGAGCTGGAGGAATCAGGCTCCCTGACTTCAGACTATACTACAAAGCTACAGTAAGCAAGACAGTATGGTACTGGCACAAATACAGAAAGATAGATGGAACAGGATAGAAAGCCCAGAGATAAACCCACGCACATATGGTCACCTTTTCTTTGATAAAGGAAGCAGAAATGTACAGTGGAGAAAGGACAACCTCTTCAATAAATGGTGCTGGAAAAACTGGACAGCCACACGCAAAAGTATGAGATTACATCACTCCCTAACACCATACACAAAAATAAGCTCAAAATGGATTAAAGACCTAAATGTAAGGACAGAAACTGTCAAACTCTTAGAGGAAAACATAGGCAGAACACTCTATGACATAAATCACAGCAAGATCCTTTTTGACCCACCAACTAGAGAAATGGAAATAAAAACAAAAATAAACAAATGGGACCTAATGAAACTTAAAAGCTTTTGAATAGCAAAGGAAGCCATAAACAAGACCAAAAGACAACACTTACAATGGGAGAAAATATTTGCAAATGAAGCAACTGACAAAGGATTCATTTCCAAAATTTACAAGCAGCTCATGCAGCTAAATAAAAAAAAAAAAAAAAACCCAATCCACAAATGGGCAGAAGACCTAAAGAGACATTTCTCCAAAGGAGATATACAGACTGCCAACAAACACATGAAAGAATGCTCAACATCATTAATCATTAGAGAAATGCAAATCAAAACTACAATGAGATATCATTGCTGGTGGGAATGTGAATTGGTATAGCCACTATGGAGAACAGTATGGAGGTTCCTTAAAAAACTACAAATAAAACTACCATATGACCCAGCAATCCCACTACTGGGCATATACCCTGAGGAAACCATAATTCAAAAAGAGTCATGTACTAAAATATTCATTGCAGCTCTATTTACAATAGCCGGGAGATGGAGACAACCTAAGTGTCCATCATCGGATGAATGGATAAAGAAGTTGTGGCACATATATACAATGGAAGACTACTCAGCCATAAAAAGAAACGAAATTGAGTTATTTGTAGTGAGGTGGATGGACCCAGAGTCTGTCATACAGAGTGAAGTAAGTCAGAAAGAGAAAGACAAATACCGTATGCTAACACATATATATGGAATGTAAGAAAAAAAAATGTCATGAAAAACCTAGGGGTAAGACGGGAATAAAGACACAGACCTACTAGAGAATGGACTTGAGGATATGGGGAGGGGGAAGGGTAAGCTGTGACAAAGTGAGAGTGGCATGGACATATACACACTACCAAACGTAAAATAGCTAGGTAGTAGGAAGCAGCCGCATAGCACAGGGAGATCAGCTTGGTGTTTTTTTCACCTGGATGGTTGGGATAGGGAGGGTGGGAGGGAGGGAGATGCAAGATGAGGAGATATGGGAACATATGTATATGTATAACTGATTCACTTTGTTATAAAGCAGAAACTAACACACCATTGTAAAGCAATTATACTCAAATAAAGATGTAAAAAAAAAAGAACCTACAACTTTGTCACTAACAGAAATGATAGATATTTTTATATCACATTAGATTATGTAGGTATCTTAAAATATTGTTTATATGCATATGGTACTTTGAGATTATGGTACCTTATTTACAGTTTTATTAAAAATCCCACGTATTTCTATACGATAATATTTGAAGATATTTTAATAACTGTACTCTTTTCCATTATAATCCAATATATCTTAATTTATGCACAGAAACTTGATTATAACAGAATGCACATTCTTCTCAAGTGCACATGAAGCATTCTCCAGGACAGAGCCACAAAACAAATCTCTATAAATTTAAAAGGTTGCAATCATACAAATTATCTTTTCTAAAACCAATGGAATGAAGTAAATAATAGAAAGAAAACTGGAAAATTCCTAAGTATGCAGAAATTTAAAAACACACTCAAATAATCAATAGGTCAAAGAAGTAATCACAAGAAAAATCAGAAAATAGAGACAAAGGAAAACAAAAATACATTACCAACATTTATGGAATGCTGCAAAAGCAGTGATCAGAAGGAAATTTATAGCTGTAAATGCCTACATTAACAAAAAGAAACATTCTCAAATCAATAACCTAACTTTATACCTTAAGGAATTAGAAAACGAAGGACAAACTCAAGTCAAAGCTGACAGAAGGAAGTAAATGATAAAGGTAAGAGTAGAGATAAATGGAGTAAAGAATAGCAAAATAATAGAATCAATGAAACCAAAAGTTGATTCTTTAAAAAGATCAACAGTTGATAAATTTTTAGCTACATTTACTAAGAAAATAGAAGAGAGATGCACAAAAATAAAATCAGAAATGAAAGTGGGAATATTACTACTGACCTTACAGAAATAAAAGGGATTATAAGAGAATACTATAAACAATTGTACACAAACAAATTAGATTACCTAGAGAAATAAAATTTTCTAGAAATACACAAATTATCAAAACTGATTTGAGAAGAACAGAAAATCTGAATACACATATAACAAGAGATTTTTATCAGTAATCAACCGTCCAACAGGGAAAAGTCCAGGACTGAGCTTCACTAGTGATTCCTATCAAACATATAAAGAAGAATTAACATCAATATTTCTCAAACTAATCCAAAATAATAGAGCAGGAAGGAATACATCCTAACTCATTCTGTGAGGCCTGTATTACGCTGATACCAAAGCCAGACAAAAATATCACAAGATAAGAAAACTATAAGCCAATATCCGTATAAATAATAAACAAATTCGACAAGTTGCAGGATACAAGATCAACACACAATATCAGTTGTGTTTTATACACCAGCAATGAATAATCCAAAAAGGAAATTAAGAAAATAATTCTATTTACAGTGCTATTCAAAATAATAAAATACCTAGGAATAAATTTAGCCAAAGACGTGAAACACTTTTACACTGAAAACTATAAGAAAGTTGAAGGAAATTTTTTTTTTAATCTAAGCAAATGGAAAGATAACCTATGTTCATGAATTTGAAGAGTTGATATTGTTAAGATGGCAATATTACCCAAAGTGATCTACATATTCAAAGCAATTCCCTCAAAATTCCGTCAGCCTTTTTCACAGAAATAGAAAAGCTAATTCTTAAATTCATATGAAATTTCAAGTTAATCTTGAAACTGGTTAAATAGTCAAAACAATCTTAAAAAAGAACAAATTTGGAGGATTCACTCCTTATTTCAAGACTTATTACAAAGCTAAAGTAATCAAAACAGTGTGGTTCTATAATAAGCATAAATATATAAACCAATGAAACAGAACTGAGAGTCTAGAAATAAATCCTTACTCTTGGGCCAAATGATTTTCAACAAGGGTACCAAGATTATTTAATGGGGACAGGGACAGTCTTTTCAACAAATGGTACTAGGATAACTGTATAGTAATATCTACATGTAAAAGAAAGAAATTGGACCCCTTCCCCATACTATATATAAAAATTAACTAAAAATGAATCAGTGACCTAAATTAACAACTAAAGTCATATAACTCTTAGAAAAAAATTTTTTTCTTTTTTTTTGGTTGCACGGCATGTGAGATCTTAGTTCCCCGACCAGGGATCAAACCCATGCCCCCTGTATTGGAAGCATGGAGTCTTAACCAGTGGCTTGCCAGGGACGTCCCTAGGAGTAAGTCTTTATGACCTTGGTTTGGCAATAGATTCTTAGACTGACACCAAAAACACAAACAACAAAAGAAAAAAAATAGATAAACTGGACTACATCAATTTAATTGTTTTGTGCATCAAAGGACATTATCAAGAAAGTGAAAAAACAAATTACAGAGTGGGTGAAAATATTTGCAAATCAAATATCTGACAAGGGTTTAGTCTTCAAAATACAAAAAACATGTACAATTCAATAACAAAAAGAAAAACAAGCCAATTAAAAAAATGAACAAAGACTTGAATAGAAATTTCTCCAAAGTAGATATACAAATGGCTGACAAGCACATGAAAAGATGCTCAACATCATTAGTCATAAGGGAAATGCAAATCAAAACCATAATGAGATACCACCTCACACCCACAAGGGTGGTTATCAAACAAACAAGCAAACAGATATAAGAAGTGTTGGCAAGGATGTGAAGAAATTAGAAAACTCATACATTACTGGTGGAAATGTAAAATGGTTCACTCACTGTGGAAATCAGTTGGTGAATCCTCAAAAAGTTAAACAAAGAATTGTTACATGAACCAACAATTCTCCTAGGTATATACCCCAAATAACTGAAAACAGGTATCCAAACAAATAATATTTACATGCTCACAGTTGCCCTATTTTAATAACTAAAAGGTGGAAACAACCCATATATCCATCAATAGGTGAATAGATAAATAAACTGTGGTATAGACACAGAACAGAATATTATTCAGCCATTAAAAGGAAATAGTGATACATGGTACAACTTGGTTAAATTTCAAAAATGTTATGCTAAGTAAAAGAAGCCAGACTTGATAGGTCACATATTGTATAATATCATTTGTATAAAATATCCAGAATATGTAAATCCATAGAGAAAGAAAGCAACTTGGTACTTGCCATAAGTGAGGGAAGAGAGGAATAGAGAGCAAAGGCTCTTAGGTTGGCTTTTATCCTCTATTCTCTTGACCCTTAGTATTCTCTAGGATTCTGTCTGTGGGCATCTTCTGAATATTCTTGGAGTAACTGTCCCCACTCAAATCTTAGAATACCACTGATTGACTGATGATTCTGAGGTCACCTTCTTATGGGAGCACTGGTTAACATATAACAGTAGACAAGTGATACAACATTTTGGAACTTTTTCCCTTTACTTTGGAAAATAAAGACAAGGATAATATCTAGGTCAAAGCCAGCAACTGTTGGATGTATTTTCAACTGCTAATAGACATCTCTGACATTCTGAAGTCATTTCAAAAAATTTCATATTTTCTAAATCTCTTCTTCTGACTGACTTCCCATATTAGTAAAAGGCAATTTCATCTACTCAACTTGCCCAAGCACTTCAAACTCAGTATCATCCTTATCCCACTCTTCTTTTTCATCCTCCATTGTCACATTGTTGTTCTAGTCTTCTTTGTCAACTAAAATCTCTGAAACAACATCCCTCCTCTCAAATTCCCTTCACCACTGCTGTTGTTCAGTGGTCTATTATCTAGACCACTGAACTAAAATGTTACTGTTCTTTCATTGAGTCTCTGCCCACACTAAAATGTTAGTGCTCCTCAGAATTTCATACCCGTTTTTTTTTATCAGTCTTCATATCTTCTCAAGATGATCTAATTCTTTTTCTTAGTTTTAACTTCTACTTATTCTCTGATGACTCCTAAATTAGTATACTTATTCTTGAAATTCAGATTTCAAAAAATTCAGACTATTATATTGGCATCCTTTCAAACATTTCTAACTGCTTCTGATGTCTACATGGGGATGACCAAAACTAAACCCATTCACTGCCTTCCTCCTTAACTGTGCCCTTTCCCTATGAATGTTAGCAGAGTTGATGGCACAAGATCTACCCTGACATTCAAGCATAAAATCTGCCAGTGGAGATGAATTTATCATGGAGTCAAATTGGAGGGTGATTTTTATTTTATAATTTTGCATTGTTTTCCCTAAAGAGGATCCCTGAAATTGTTTATGCTTCAGGCCCTTAAAAACTGGGGTCCATCTCTGCCTGCAAAGAACCCCTTACATCTCTCTTACTCTTCAATTTTACCTCAAGGAGAACACTGAGATGTTATTTCACATACACAAGAGTATTTAGATCCATTTCAGCTCTTTCCATCTTTACCACCAGTGTAGTAGTTTAAGCCTTTATCATCTGTTAGATCTGGAAGACTAGAACACTTCCTAATGATCTCCTCTCCCTCAATTTATGTCCACAAAAATTTCATCATTCACATGACTTACAGCTGTTGCTTAAAAATAATTTTAAAAATCCCATAAATGTCATCTTGTGAATTCACTACTTAATTCTCATCTGCTTTTTAGGACAAAATCCAGGTTCCTTAGTATGGAATTTAAGGACTTGCATGAAATGATCTAACTTATTTGTTATTATTTATTCATTATTGCCATTCTTCCTCATTTATCACAGTCTTGTTTCAATGTTCTAGCAATGCTAATCCACTTGCACATACCCTCACAGACTACCCTTATCCTTTCTTCCATGCATTTGTTCAGATTTTCTCTCCTAATTGTAATTATCTATAACTTCTACCCAACTGTGTGAGTCTGCTCAGGCTGCCGTAACAACAACAACAACAAAAAGTCTTGGGTGGCTTAAACAACAGAAATTTATTTTTCCCACAGTTCTGGAAGCTAAAAGTCCCAGATCAAGGTGCTGGCCAATTCAGGTCCTGGTGAGGGCTCTCTGCCTGGCTTGTAGACAACTTCCTTCTCACTATGTCTTCACATGGGCTTTCATAGTGCATGTACATGTAGATAAGACACCACTCTCTTGTGTCTTATAAAGATACTAATCCTATTGAATCAGAGCCCCTACCATTATGACCTTATTTAACCCTAATTACGTCCTTATGCAATTTCTAGCATTTCCATCTGGTTATGTCTTATAATTTCCATCTCTGGTGAAATGACTCATCTGATTATGGATGTTGTCTACATTTTCAACTAGAGTTTTTAACACATTTATTTGCTTCTAACTAAATAAGTTATTTAAATTTACCAGGCTTCAACGTTCTTACCATCAGAAGACGAGGAAAGCCCTACTTACTACAAATTATATTCTTTGTTTTAGACGCCAAAATGAGATCATTTCTTTTGAACAGCAAAACTTCCAAGTGCCAAGTATCTAACTGATTAAATGTAACTTTATTAACAAAAGCTAACAATAAAGAAATTTGAAGAGAATATTTTAGAATATAATAAATTGACATAAAATTGTAAAATTGTAAATTAAAACCAGAAATTTTTCTGTTATCTAGAAAGATCTAGAATTGTGGTGCTCAGGTTACTCTAATTGTCTGAGGAAGTTAAATATTTTGGTCTGCTTTAGACATTGATAAAGAAAAGGAGTTTTACATAACAGCAAAAGAGTTGGATGGAAAAGTTTTGTAATAAATATTTGGAATGATCTCACATAAGTCATGATATCTAGCAATGGAAAATAAAGCAAAAGGAGTTTTAAACCTATGTGTTAAAAGCTTACATGTGGACATGGTAATAGTCAACATTTATTGAGCATTTGCTACTTAAATGCCATGCATTGCTCTAATTGTTTTACATATATTAATTCATTTACTTCTCATGGTAACTCAATTAGGTAGGTGCTATTATTATCCCACTTAAGTGATTAGAAAAATGAAATATAGAGAGAATAAATTACTTGACCCAGATTACATAACTAATAAGTCAGAACTCAGGTAATGTGGCTTCAGTGCCCATGCTCTTAACAGTCTTCAAAGGCCTGTGGAAACCGTAAGCTTGAAAGCAATATACAGGGAAATACCAACTTATCTCTTATAATGCCAGTTAGTGCTGAACATGGAAAATGTCACTTCTTTGTCCACTGCTGGTATAACTGTCCAAAGTGTGGGGGTGAAGTTCATCCATAAATCCATGCAGTGAATACATTGTCTCACAATGGGGCATGCCTACCTATTTTCATCCAATACACCCAGGAATGTTTCAAACTATAGTGATGAAGGCAACAGGAATGCAAATGGAGACCTCATCAGTCACAAGTACTCAAATGTCTAGATCTGCTTTCAATATGAGTGACCAATGAAAAATCATCAGACATGATGGAAACTCACAATGTAAAAGGAGAATAACAAGTTGCCACCAGAAGAAACATCTTGTACTGAAATAGACTGGTACTAGAAATGAGTTTTTAAAAGAAATCTAATTATTATACACACACACAAACACAAACATAAGCATACACAGAGGCTTCCACTTGTGATAATGGCAGACTAGGTCATCTGCACTACCACTTTGTTGAAGACCATTAAACCATTTGGTGAAAAAGCCAGAAAAGATTTTAATTAACATCAAAGACCCAACAAGATATTATGGAATTTCTTGTTGAGAGGATAACACAAAAAGAGATTGACTAGAGACCTTCTTTCCAGGGACACTCACCTATATAGGTGAAGCATCTGAGAGGTGGAGTTCCTGAAATTGAGAAGGGAGCAAGGTTTAGGGTGCTGAAGGCGTCAGGAATCAATACCCTGAAGAATATTCCCTCTTCCCTGGCTGTCACTTTTATACCAATTTGCCTATTCTGGGGTTAAGGGCTTAAAGGCAAGTAGATCTTTCATGGAAATTTCAGGAGCTGGAAGGATGAGCCTGAATTTAGTGCCCACCAAAGGTAGAAACCTAATGTAGCATATACTCTATTTATGGTAGGGACACTTAGGGGTTGTACTCTTAAGTTAGGGCACTCTGGCAGGTCAACGAGGTAGTGCAGAAAATCCCTAAGCCTTGATCCAAGACTGCTCTCACTCTTAGGTACCTGTCATTTAAAAGCAAATTCTTCTCTGGTCGAAGATATATTCTGTCTCAAATGATTTCCCTGAAATAATTTTTCAAATAAAATTTTCAGCAAATAAAAGACTATACAACACAAAAAAAGACAACAATAGTTAAAATCAACACAAACCATAAACAGAAACAAAATCCCTATTTATTAATTACCAGATGTATAAAGTAATGTAGTTATAGTTACTATGATCAATAAGATATAAGCTGAATTTAAGTATTATAATAAGCAATTGGAAAAAGTAAAACGTGACACTAAAGATTTGAAAATTAACTGGAAGTTGTAGAACTGAACAACACAATAATAAAATTAAGAACTCATTAGAGGGTTTAACAACCACTAAAGAGAAAATTAACAAACTAGAAGATAGATTAGAAGAAACCAGCA
>NW_006777583.1:3765868-3824719 GCF_000442215.2 Lipotes vexillifer | reverse complement strand
CAGGAATGAAGTGTAGGGAGACAAAAATATGAGACACATTGGCCAGGATAAGACACATTAAAAGACATAGTCTAACATACGCTAATTTGAGTTCTAGAAGAATAGTAAAGAAGCAGTGTATAAAGTGAACTGATATTTGAATTCAGACTGATGAAAGAAAACAGTACTTATTCAATAAACCTAAAAAAATACATATAGGATGAGTAAAAGCAAATCCATACCTAGACACATCAGAGTGAAGCTGCAGAAAATAAAGACAAACAAGAAAATCTTGAATGCAAAGAGAAACAGATTAAATTCATAGAAGCAACACAGACTGATATTGGAAGTATGAAGTAGGCATAAATATTTATTCACTAAAATATAATTAGAAATTAAATTGAATCCATTTATTAAGTCCAATAAAACTTTCCCACAAAGAAACCTATGGGTTTACATGGCTTCTCCAGCAAGTTCTATCAAAGATATTTAAGAAAATCTAATCTTACACAAAGTCTTCTAGAGAATAGGAAAAAGAAGATATGCCTCTCCTGGGCTCCTTCTTCTTTTATAAGACTAACATAAAACCTGTTACCAAAACTCAACAAAAGTAGTACAAAAGGGACAAAAATCCAGGCTAGCTTCAGTCATGACCATAGATGCAAATATATCTCACAAAGTTGATATAATAGCCATAAAATTTTACACTTCAGTTAACACAGCATAAGAATGTATAAATCAAAAATTGGTAGAAATAAAAGGACAATCAATATGGTTGTTCTAATAATTTAAAGTACGATCAAAAGTTAAAGAGGACATAGATAACACAATTATCTGGCTTGATTATAAATATAAATAAAACTTGTGTTCTATAGACTCTCTGGAACATTTATAAAATGAAAGTTTACAAGAGAGGTTGCTCTGTTGTGTGGGAATCTCAATACATTCTGAAGCATAGACTCCTAGAGCTTTTTATTTTTTGCTATAATTCAACTAAAGTAAAAACAAATTTCCCTCATAGGGGAATTGATTAGACCATGAGAAAGGAGAAAAAATGTATTAGAACCAAGTCTCTTTACCATCAAAAGAAATAAATAGTTGCATTAAAATAAATAAAACCAAGTAATAGAGACTGATACAAATTATAAACTCTGGCATATTTACCACATGACCAAAATTTGATAAATAATGAAAAACATAGACGCATAAACATTAGGATTGGTAAACATACTATAACAGCACGTACACAAAGGCTTTAAAAATATGAGAATATTAAATAAAAAGTATAGCACCTAAACTAGATAATCCATAATAAGTCAGTGAATTTCCAGAAAAAAATATGTAAATTGAATAAGTTATGAAGAGGTATAAAATCGTAATGGGTCTTAGAAAAACCCAGAAGACTATCCAAATTATAACCCTGACTATTGACACCAGATCCACATACATTAAATTTCTCTCAAGACTTCAAGGAAATAATTAATGATCTTATTTCAATTTTAGCTGTTTCAGATCATAAGTATAAGCTTAAAATTTCCACTTAATTTTAAAGCTGGAAGGACTCTTATTTCAAAATCTGATGAGGATATGATATCATAAAAACAGAGAAAGAGTGAGAACAACATAGTGGGCTTCCCAAGCCTAGGTTCAACAGAGCAATATTCTATAAGCTCTTACTAGCAATATATTGGGAAACAGCATATCATGTTCAAACATTATGTAAAACAGGAAGGCCTTAAACGAAGTTAAACAGAATTGCCAGACTTCTCAGAGTCTTTAAAATGCCAAGGTAAATGTCACTTTCCATGAGGGGCATTTGGGAAGTATTCTAACCATTGATTGATCCATTCTAAAAATAGCATGCATTGAGTAACTACTATGTCCAAGGCACCATAATCATGGAGGATTAAAGCAACAAGCAAAATATAGACAGGCTTCCAAAGTGCCTATATCCTTACAGCAGAAACAACAATAAACAAATAAGGTATTGTGTAATACAACGTCAGGTGTTTTTAATTGTTAGGAAGCCAATTAAAACCTGAGTGAAAGGACAAAGAGGACAATGAATGAGATGCTACTGCAGATAAGGTGCTCAGATAATATTTCTCTAAGGAGGTATTAGAGCATGGATCTATACAAAGTGAGGAAGGAGGTACAGGAATATCAGGGTATAGAATATTCCATAAGGAGGGAAATATCAAGTATAAGGGACTGGAGGCAGAAAGGCTGGTTGGTGTGTTTGAGGAACAACAGAAAGACCAGTTTAGCAAGACTGAGAACAGAATGGGGACAGATAAGAGTTTTAGGAAATAAGGCTGGAGAGGTTGTCAGGGGTCAGATCATGTAGAAACCTTGCAGAAATTTGGAATTTATTCTAAAGATGATTACAATGCCTGGAAAGTTTTAACCATGGCATTGACAACATTAGCTTTACATGTTCAAAAGATCACTCTGACTATTTAGGGACAACAGATTGTAAAGAAGGAAAGACAGATACAGACAGACCTCTTACCAGGCTACTGCAGTGCCAGGCAAAAAATCATAGTGACTTGGTCTAGGGAGTAGTAGTAGAGATATTTTAAAGTAACTGGAGTATAATTTTGAGGGTATTTCCAATTGGATTTGCTAATAGATTGAATGTAAATTATGAAAGAAAGAGAGAAACCAAAATGATTCTAAGGTTTTAGCAAACAAACTTAGCATTTAAATGAATGGAGCCTTCCTAGTAAAGTCAAGAGTGTAATAAGGAAGATAGTAGCATTTATAATTATTTAACATATAATGGCAATTCTGGCCAATGCAGTAAGAAAAGGAATGAAAAGTATTAGAAAAGATCAGACATAATTCTGTTTTTTGCTCTTGATATAATATCTACCTAGAGACCCCAAAGAATAAACTGAATAAAACTAAGAAAACAAACAGGAAAATCCACTAAGGGAACCTCATATAAGACAAAAATACCAATATTAATAGCTTTTCTTCATAGCAGCAATAAAATTTTAGGATACAAATGAATCTTTAAATTACAGGAAAAATGTGCAAAACATTTATGAAGAGAATATTTACTCATATTAACATGCAAAGGTTTCTGGCATTTATCAAGTGAAAAATTCAGGATTTTATAGAACAGAACATTTAGTATGATCTCTTTAAAAATTATCTATACAAATTATGTGGATTTGCTTATATACATGTATGCATATATAATTGTAATTATAGCTATAGCAAAAATTTAACACTATAAACTATTGATGTTAGATAGAGGATGGGAGAAAGCAACTATTTAGAGGAAGGTATTTTCTCTTCCTAATTTGCACATGTAAGTATTGTTTATAATAAGCATTAAAAAAATGAACAGAAAAAACAAAAGCTTTTATTCAAAAGTACCACCAACATTCCTAGTAATAGTTGGCATAATAGTTATTTATTAAATACCAGATACTGCACTAAGAACTTCACATGTATTTATTCATGCACTCCCTATTAGGATAATTGTTCTCCCTTATGACATTGGTATGACAACTGTCCCCATTTTATAGGATATAAAGTTGAGACAAAGGGGAGATGCAACTTGTTCAAGTTCACACAGCATCGAAGTGCCAAGGCCAATTATGGGAAAACTGGTGACTTGGAAGTCCAAACTCCTATCCAATATGCTATACTGACTTTAAATAATAATGGTCTTACACATCATATATACAATACAGAAAGGAGTCTACATTTTTTAAAAAGCAGGAATTAGAAAAGGATGATCACATTCCAATGAAAAGGATAAAGCATAAGACAACATGATAGATGACTGAAGATTAAAAATTCCTGCTATCATGATAGAGGTTAAACTTCCCTATGGAGAGAAACCACTCTCATTGTATATAGACCCTGAGGATAGGATTATTGGTACTTTTAATTTCCTTCCTTGTGTTTTTCTGTATTTTTAAGTTTTTACACTGTCTATGCAATTTATTTAATAGTAAACCTGTTACAAAGTGTTCTGAGTACAGGCTTATCAGATCTAGCAAACATAAATTGCCAACTTTCAAATACTGGGAGTAAAACATGACACATATACAACATTTGTGAATATAACTGAATGATTCCCATTGTGCTTCAGCTTCGTACACATAAACTGTTTTTGTATTAGTGGTTTCAAATGTATTACTAAGACCAGAAAATGCTGAGGCCAAATAAATCAGTTTTTATAATATGTTATCATATTCTTGTCTCGAAGACTAAAATTTGATGTAAACATAAGGGTTATTATCCATATTTTCAACATGTTATATAGCTAAAGCAAACCGCTCTGCACATGCTGATTTGCTTGAAGTTATGAGACAACAGAAGTACCTTAAAACTTGAATAAGAGCTCGTATGATTATTATGACCCTTCACATAGCCAACAATTACTATAAACTGTTTCCTGTCTCAATAGACATAAAAAGTAAGTTGCAGGGTAAAACCGTTTGGATCAGACACTTTTAAAATAGCAGAAACACTCAAAATATTAAGGCCAAAGAAGAGCCATTTAATTGCTGGTCGATTAACATGTTTCTTATGAACAGCCTAGAGTTATGCAGGGGGGAAAGTGAATCAAAATTAACCAGAAAAATAACTTCTACATATGCCATTATGGAAAAGTATAATACTGACCTTCAGTTTTATTCTTTTTCTTCTTTAGTTAAATTAATATGTGGATATTCCTCTGAATTCTGAATCCAGACTGATTAAATAATAAGAATTATTACTTTCACTGTTGCTAAAATAAGATCTGAAGCAATCAAATTATCTTCCACTATGACAATTGTCTCTTTATATTTTGCCATCTGTTGGGCAGATTTTCATTTTCACTGGGAGGTAAGACTTTCTTACAGTCACCAGATCCTAGCCCTGGGGTTCATGGATGGACCTGGGGTTCATGGATAGAGATCATAGAGTCAAAATAACCTGCAAGTATGAATTTGTTTGCACGTGCAGTTATATGAGGAGTGGGTGTATAACATTCAGCAGATCTAGAGTGGGTCTGTGACCCACATAAAAAAAAAGAGTTAAGAACCACTGGGAGAAAACTTTTGACTTCATCAATCAGCTAGCAAGTAAAAAAGTCTGAGCTAAGAACTGGAGAGAAAGTGTGTCCCCTTCAGCAAAGTCCATGTGTGAAGCTGATAGAGTTGGTTTGGAGGTTAGGAAAGGAGACTAGAAAAATTAATTGAACCTTACATCATGCTAAATGCCTTTAGAGAACCTTATGTGGTTAAGTGTAGGCCATAACTTTCGGTCATATAGTCACAGACAATACAAAATAATCAGAAAACATGAGCAGAAAACTGAGCATTTGAGATCCAGTTTGTGTATGTGTAGAATATGCCTTCCAATTCCTTGGAGAAACCAGAATGACAAGAGACATATTAAGGAAAAGAGAGTATTCTGTACATGCAGTTATATCTTTAAAAAAAGAGCTTGTTGGGGCTTCCCTGGTGGCGCAGTGGTTGGGAGTCCGCCTGCCGATGCAGGGGACACGGGTTCGTGCCCCAGTCCGGGAGGATCCTGCATGCCACGGAGCGGCTGGGCCCATGAGCCATGGCCGCTGAGCCTGCGCACCCGGGGCCTGTGCTCTGCAACGGGAGAGGCCACAACAGTGAGAGGCCCGCGTACCGCAAAAAAAAAAAAGAGCTTGTAAGAGAAGCCCGTAAAGTTTTCAAAGCTTTATGGATGGGCTTATGACACAAGGGCAAACCTTGTCAATTGGAGGGTCCCGTGTGCCTCCAGTGTCTGGGGATCCGTAGAGAACCCCACAGATGGCTGGAAGACTGAGAGAGGATGACTTGCCTCTCCTTTGTATTCTGCACCTGCTGCCCAGCCAATGGGGACAACCCTTCTATGCTGCATTCATGTCCTTGAGTTGAATTCCTCACCTTGAGCTCTGAGACCGTAAAACTAAAATAAGCCAGTGTCGTCTGGTTTGGCAGCACCATCAACAAGAGCTGCTTTGTGGGGACTAGATCAGCTGATTCTATCTGGCAGAGGGATGACCCCTGACACCTGGTCTTAGAACCTCAGGCTAGATTCTGCAGAGTGGTTCTGGTCTTTTAAGTCCCCAGCTCCCCAGGAGGCACCACTGATCATGACCCACTGCCTCTGCTCTTTTGGTTCAAGCATCACGTACACAAGCCCTGACCCCTCCTGTGGAAAAGTAAAAGAAGTCAAGTTGGTCTTTGCACAAAGGTGGTTTCATATGAACCTATGGAGCCCAAACTGTAGAAATAAAAGGCT
Organism: Lipotes vexillifer; assembly: GCF_000442215.2. Classification (NCBI taxonomy): domain Eukaryota; kingdom Metazoa; phylum Chordata; class Mammalia; order Artiodactyla; family Lipotidae; genus Lipotes; species Lipotes vexillifer. The sequence continues at coordinate 3,818,473 of NW_006777583.1, read as the reverse complement.
GGTAAGGGAGAAGTCGAGAGATGCTATCACATTTAGCTTTGCAGCTCTACGGTCCATTTTTCTTGTTTTTTGTATAAGACATTGGATAATTTTGGGAAAGTAGAACTGGAATCCAATTCTAGAAATTCTACATACAAAGGATAATAACCATAAAGATGTACATGAATAATAAAAGCTAGTGACAGAAATTAGAAAAATGAAGGTAGAAAGGCAAGCAAATGCACAATAAATGAATTGGCTCATTGGACTGGACATTTTTCTCTATTCATCAGTTCTTTGCGTTTTCCTCTGATTTGGCTTAGGCGGTTTGGCAGATGCATGAGTTTTGGTGAGTGCCAGTGCACACAACGTACAATTTAGGGAGCAAATGAGGTGATCTGGGAAGCATCAAGTAGGAAGTATTGAGGGTGGGATCAGAGGGAAGTGGTATTTCAGGTGTTCTGGCACAGCCTGGGAGAGAGCTCCTTGCAAAGGATGTAACATTCTCCCACAAAGAAACAATGGTCATAAAACCTTCTGAAGAGAGAAAAAGAAACACTGGTTTCCCACATCAAGAAAAAATAACTATAAATTGACTCAAAACCTTGCATCTAGATCCAAGTGCCCAAATTAGCTACAATTTATATAACTAAGTCTGACTTTAATAATATTAATAATGATTGACTTTACAATATTAACAGGATATGAAATTCCTTTTTCTCCTCAAGGGGAAAACCATTTAATCACTACTTAGGGAATCCTGTTTTCTCAGGGAAAATAAAATAATTTTTATCTAAGAGGACAAAGTGGATTTAAAAAACCAAACTTATTCTCTGTTTTATTTTTTTATTTTTATTTTTTATAAATTTACTTATTTTTGGCTGTGTTGGGTCTTCGTTGTTGCATGCAGGCTTTCTCTAGTTGCGGTGAGTGGAGGCTACTCTTCGTTGGGGTGCGCGGGCTTCTCATTGCGGTGGCTTCTCTTGTTGCGGAGCACGGGCCCTAGGCGCTCGGGCTTCAGTAGTTATATCACATGGGCTCAGTAGTTGTGGCTCACAGGCTCTAGAGCACAGGCTCAGCAGTTGTGGTGCACAGGCTTAGTTGCTCCGTGGCATGTGGGATCTTCCCGGAACATGGCTCGAACCCGTGTCCCCTGCATTGGCAGGCGGACTCTCAACCACTGCACCACCAGGGAAGCCCTATTCTCTGTCTTATTAATCAATATTATGTTCTAAGAAAATCACCACTATAGAACAATGAGCACTGGGTTCTAAATCTATTCTATCTCAAAATTCAGGGTCAGCTACTACTTTTGGAGGGTCCTGGTTTCTTGAGAGTTGAGGTGATTTTTCCCTTGATATGTAATATCAGTGACATCATCCACCCTCAAAATGATACACACACAAAAATACCATCACCAAGGACAGTTCCATGAGCTGGAAAAGATTCAGCCTGTGAAGAATGGGGGTGGGTGGCAAACAGACACAGAGAAGCCTTCACATGAAAGTATGCCTGGGAAAGCCTCATTAAGAAAGAAAGAGGGAAGAGTGCTTGGGTAGCATCTTAACCGCAGTAACCCAAATGGGACAAGGAGAGAGGTGGACCAGAAATGGAATTCTCATATTACCTTAAAGGTATGATGTGGGGATGTATAAGGCATCCTCAGGGAAAACTACAGATCTTTATTTAAAGGGGGGCTGCTGGTGGGAAGTGTAAGTGCGAGGAATGCATATTATGTACATTTGATGGGAATCAGTTAGCAAAATCTTATGATACTAGAGTATTCTCACCCTTGGTTGTTTTGCAGTATAAGAAACTCATGGAAAGTGTGATTTGGCTTATTCTTTTCTACACCAGTCTATACTCTCCCAGACCCAAGGAGTTCCTCATTTGGCATGGGACAGTAAATGTGACTTGGGAGGGAAGTGACATGAGTAATGCAGAATAAGAAGTAATATATAGGAGCAGGTTGGCCAAGAACAAGTCTATTCTGGTTCAGAAAAAGTAGATAACCTTGTAACCATGTAGTTCTGACAGTTTGTGGATCTAGAGTAACTGGTGATGATCCAGGTCTCATTTTCCTAGACAGCTTGTCCTGAGAAATATCATTTAGACCTCCCTTGTGTTATAGCAAATCCTCCAAATAGGTTATTTCCCCAAACTCTCAGTTACTTGGTTCTCAGACCATAACACAGTGTGATAAGATATGTGAGATAGAGCATTCACAGCAGACATTGTGGATGCACTGCCTATTCAGCAGCCCTAGTCTTATGTGGCTACAGAGCACTTGAACTGTGGCTGGTCTGAATTGAGATGTGTTGTAGCTGCAAAATACACACTGTTCAAAACTCTGTTCAAAAAATAGAGTGTAAAATATCCTAATAATTTTCATGTTGATTACATATTATAATAATAACATTTTGGAATCCTGGGTAAAATAAAATATAGTTTTAATATTTACCTTTTTGGGCTTCCCTGGTGGTGCAGTGGTTAAGAATCTGCCTGCCAATGCAGGGGACACGGGTTTGAGACCTGATCCGGAAAGATCCCACATGCCGCAGAGCAACTAAACCCGCATGCCACAACTACTGAAGCCCACGTGCCTAGAGCCCGTGCTCGGCAACAAAAGAAGCCACTGCAGTGAGAAGCCTGCACACTGCAACAGAGTAGCCCTGGCTCGCCACAACTAGAGAAAGCCTGTGCACAGCAACGAAGACCCAACACAGACAAAAATAAATTAATTAATTAATTAAAAAGAAATTTACCTTTTTAACATGTAGCTGCTAGAAAATCTAAAATCATACTCATGGTTCCTGTTTGTGTCTCACCCTCTAATTTTAATGGACAGCACGTCTCTAGAGGCCCAAAGACCATTTTATGGTGAGATCAGCCCTGTTTTCTCCAATTCCTCCAGGATAGATACATTGTTCTTTGCTCTGCTTCAGTCTTTTCCAGTGGCAGGCAGCTGAGCACAGGGTAAGTAGTCAACAAACACCAGTGCCAACTGCCAAAGAACCATATACCACAGGTGTGATTGTTAATGTTGTGTGTCAACTTGACTGGCCATGGAACGTTCAGACATTTGGTCAAATATTATTCTGGGTGTGTCTGTGGATGAAATTAACATTTGAATTGGTAGACTGAGTAAAGCAGATTGTTCTCCCTAATGTGGGCGGGACTCATCCAGTCAGTTGAAAGCATGCATAGAACAAAAATACTGAGTAAGATGGAACTCCTCTTGCCTGACTGCCTAGAGCTAGGACTCTGGTCTTAAGATTTACACTGAAACACTGGCTCTTCTTGGGTCTCAAGCCTGCTGGCTTTTGGAATAGAATGCATACTGCTGGCTCTCCCAGTTCTCAGGCTTTCAGACACAAACAGGAACTACATGTCTGCTCTGCTCTCTGCTACTGCCAACTGCAGGTCTTGGGACTTCTGAGCCTCTATAATGGTGAAAGCCAACTCCTTATAATAAATCTCTCTCTCTCTCTCTCTCTCTCTCTCTCTCTCTCTCTTTCTCTCCACACACACATACGTGCACATTCCATACACATACACATCCTATTGGTTCCGTTTCTCTGGAGAACCCTAATACAACATGTGTAACATTGGTTAATTTTGTAATAGAATCTTCCACAAAATCACAATTTTAAAATTTAGTGAATAAGAGCTTTGTTTTCTGAATATATTTTACAGATGGCTCGATGACTGACTAGTTTGAGAACACAGAAAACTTACTCTGAATTTCAATTTGCTCATTATAAAAATAGAACCTTCCTCACAGGGATAATGTGAAAGTTAAAGGAAACGATGCCTAAGAAAATGCTTGGCCCCTGAAAGCTCTCTACAAGCTCTAGTTAAAAGTTACTTAGTCCCACCGTCTTTCCACAAAATGAAACTAAATATCAAATGGTAAATACAATGAGAAGATAAATTCTCATTAAATAACTCATGGGTGGAGTTAGGTTTTCAAGCAATAGGTAGAATCCATCTGACGTGTTTATGTCCCTAAGGGTACTTGCCCCTTTCATCTTCAGCAGGGCAGTTCCTGAGTCTAGAGGGCAAGGGCATATGACCTACAGAGCAAAGAGGCATATGGGGTCCCCTGGGTGGAATGCTGCTGTTAATTGGCACCATTTGTGTGGTACGATTCATGCATGGTATGGTAATGCTACCAGCAACATGCTAGCTTCCTCCCAATCCAGATCTACAGTGCGCTTTACACTTTACTTATGAGGCCAACTCTTTGCAGTCTATGGCTCTTAAAATTGTTACTATTCCAAAATAATCATCTGGAGTATTTTTTCCATGTTTGGCAAGAGGACTAGAACCACGATGGACAAAGATACACTGACACCAAGAGAGGGGCTTCCCCTGTGCTGTCAATAGGGAAGAAGTAATCCCCTGTTTTCTTTCAACAGCAGCATCTTTTCCTGCAGAAAAGATGAATTATTTCCAACTATAAAGGTAGAGCTGATCATTAAGGCATATTTAGGAGGGAGCTTAAAATAATTACCTAATTGGAAGGATGTTTTCTAATGTGTAAGTTCACATATACTTCCTCATTAAACAGCAACAAAAAACTGTTGCTGTTATTCAATAGTTCAGTTTCTGACAAAAGCATCACAACACTTAAATTTATATTTTATGAAATTTAGCTTTATATAAAGAGATCAGTTGACTTCTGTCATTTACCTCACATTTTATACGTGTACAAACTAAGTGCTATGAAAAGGAAAGCTCAGAAGTACTGGGATTATGGATCATGAAAGATAATAATGAAAAGCACATATTACAATTTATATACAGAAAAAGTCAGAGAATGAGTATTGTTAAGGATGTTTTAAGTAAGAAAAAAATGCATAGGGTTATAGAGATGATGAAAAGATGGAGACTTCCAGCTCGTGGGGGAAGGATGAACTGTTCCCAACTATAAATAGGTCATTAAGGCCTAGTTAGCTGGGAGCTTGAAATAATCACCTAATTGGAAGGATGTTTTCTGACCATAACTCAGGTTCACAGACACTGCCTCATATTTCTCATTAAATTACACTACATAGCTGTGGGGTGGGGAACATTCTCGTCATGCCCCTGAGAGAGTAGAAGCTCAGGGAACCCTACTTGCCTTTGGGTCAAGCTCAGGATGAACTCGGGGATCTGACTGAGCATCCCCTCCGGGAGCTCATGCACCTCATGCACAGTTTGGACAACAGTCCCTTTGCTGAGAAGAATCTCTCTAGAGTTTCCAACTCCTCTGTGAGAGGAAGGGGTAAATGCACAGTCTGTAACGTGCTGATCAAATTGGCCATTTTATTATTTTATCACTTAGTATTTTAGCAAATAGAATGACTTTTCAGAAAAGGGAGGATTTCCCCATATGAGATAAAACTTAAAAATGGAATCGTTTGTATTTTATAAGCAAAGATATTTTAAATTTTTATTAACTTTATTTAAACTGAAAATATAAAATAAAAACAGTTCACCTATTTCTCCTAACCCTCCCTACCTCCTATAACCATCAATATGTTCTCTGAATCTATGAATCTAGTTTGTTTTATTGTTGTTGTTTAGATTCTACATATAAGAGAGATCATAGAGTGTTTATATTTCTATTTCACTTAGCATAATGCCTTCGAGGTCCATCCATGTTGTCACAAATGGCAAGATTTCATTATTTTTTTATAGCTCAGTAATATTCCATTGTGCATATATATATACGCACAATTCCTTTATCCATTCATCTGTCCAACAAACACTTAGCTTGTTTCCATGTGTCAGCTATTGTAAATAACACTGCAATGAACATGGGAGTGTAGGTATCTTTTTGAATTAGTGTTTTCATCTTCTTTGGATAAATACCCAGAAGCAGAATTGCTGGATCTATGGTAGTTGTATTTAATTTTTTGAGGTTTAAATTTTTTTGAGGTTTCTCTGCTCAAAAATTTTTTTTTGAGGTTTAAAAATTTTAAATTTTTGAGGTTTCTCTGCTTTATGTAGAGGTTGCACAAATTTACCTTCCCACCAGCAGTACACAAGGGATCCCTTTTCTCCACATCCTTGCCAAAACTCCCTATTTCTTGTCTTTTTGTAAACAGTCACTCTAACAGGTGTGAGGTAATATCTTGTGGTTCTGATTAGCGTTTCTCCGGTGATTAATGATGTTGAACATCTTTTTATGCACCTTTTGGCCGTGTCTTCTTTGGAAAAATGTCTGTTCAGATCTATTGCCCATGTTTTAAGTGGACTGTAAGAATCAGAAATAGAGTTGTCTTGCTGGGACAGGAAGGAGCCTGGTTTTAGATAGCACTGGCCACTGAGGCAGAGCTGAGTTGAAAAGGCTGCAAGACAAGAACTCAGGTGAAGAGGGCAACCCAATCCATAGGTTCATCATCAGGTGAAAGAGAGCTCTTTGTTATACCGGAATAACTCTTGTCTACCATGTGTTACATATTTTTAACACAACAAGAAAATAAATAACAGCTTTCTCATTCCCAATCCCATGAGGTACAGGAGTTGGTCCCTTTCTAGTAGGACCACTGACCTGACTTCATGTATTTACTTTCTCTGGACATGGACTTTCTCTCTGGCTTCTTGAGATAAGATGTCTGCCTACACACACCCCATCTCCACCACCCTGACCCCCACCCACATCAAACCCACCTGCAAACTGTTTATCCTCAATCAAAGCTTTTCTTTTTATTCTTTTCATATTTCTACCAATATGCTTGTCAAAAGCCAGATCAGACCAAAATGAAAAATATAAAGCAAGAGGTGGGGTGGATTAGGAAGGACAACTAAGTGGCCAGGCCCGGACCCAGTTGTTCTCACTCCAAGTGAAAAGACATTTAAACACAATCTCTCCTTTCCATTTATACTTTTATTACTTCTTTTTGAGACTCTCCTTTAAAGCATTTTCTTTAAACTTCAGAATGGAGAACGATGTCATAGAATCATAACATTTTAGTATTACAGGAAAACTTGGAAATTATCTGGGTCAATCCCTTTTTTTTTTTTTAAATCCCTTTCTTTATAAATAAGAGGACTGAACCTAGAAAGGTCAAATCACTTTTCAAGGTCACAGAGCTGGTGGGTGGATATGCTGCAAATAGGATCCTTTCAATTTTTCCATTACAACAAAGTTCCAAAGTTATCATTGAGGATAGCCTTGATAATACAGATAATAGTTAATTTTTTAAAAAACAAGTTTTGGCCAGTATTTTTTTTTTTTTTTTTTTTTTGCGGTACGCGGGCCTCTCACTGTCGCGGCCTCTCCCGTTGCGGAGCGCAGGCTCCGGACGCGCAGGCTCAGCGGCCATGGCTCACGGGCCCAGCCGCTCCGCGGCATGCGGGATCCTCCCAGACCAGGGCACGAACCCGTGTCCCCTGCGTCGGCAGGCGGACTCTCAACCACTGCGCCACCAGGGAAGCCCTTGGCCAGTATTTTAAGCACTTCTCAGGCCTTACCAAATTTAATTAAGCCAACCCCATTAAGAAATTATAACTATTTTTGCAATTATACAGGTAAGGAAACTGCAGCACAGCAAAGTAAATTTCCCAAGATCATTCAGCTAGTCAGTTTCAGAGCCAGGATTCACTCCCAGACAGTCGTTCTTATCCACTCTGCTAAATTGACTCTCTTAAAAAATGTTGGTAAGGCTTATATAAACTTGAGACGTCATATGACATTTTTGTATTTTAACTGTAATTTACCGTAATGAACCAAAACATGAATTTGCTAAGTGGCTGGTCTTTAGATATAATTCTCCCTTTCTACAGTCTGAGGATACTAAAAATTTGTACTTCTCAGGATCAACTAAGAAGAAAACTAGTTGAGCCATTTATAAAAGGGGGTTGCTTTCCTGAACAGATAAGTTTGAAAAATGGTGCAATGAGAGAATTCTGGTTCAGGAAAACTGGACGAGCATAGAAATGAAGTCAAACTGGAAAGCAGAGATCAACATTAGCAAGTTGGTGACACCAGGAAATTACAAACTGAGACACAAATCTCCTTAAGTTTGGTGTATATATTGCTGAAGCCCCACACGGAGATTTCTTGTAATAAAAGCCATGTCACCATGAGGATTTAAATGTGTAATATTGAGGTACACAGCACTGTGCTTGTTTTGAACCAGCCTCCCCTAGTTTTCACAGGCAAGGTTTCTAGATGTGCAGTTAATCAGTGACCAGGCAAGGCAATAGGCACCATATGCCCAGTTCTCCTCGGGCCCTCTCTTGAATGGCTGCTGCCCTGCTCAGTCAAGCCTGTGGACCATGGTCTTTGGGTGATGTGAGAGAGCCGGGCACGTCCTCTGAAGCAACCTAGGTCAATTTGCCATTCACAAGGAACAGACTCTTTAGTAAATGTAGACAGCTTCTGACAATGCACAAGTAGAGCTATCTGCCCACTTCCCCACAACCTCATGACTAAATTGCATTAGAAATAATTCTCAGAGAAAACCCTACCACCAGCACAAACATTTCTTAGGAAGCCGGTGCAAACACGTTATGCATCCTGCCCCCGAAAGTTCAGTGATGCTTGGGTTCTCTGCCTTTTGGATGCTCTCATTAGTACTTTATATGAGAAAGCTTCACTCTGAGGCCAGCACACAATATTCTGATTGTGAAATCAGCCTGCTTTCTCTCTGAATCACATGCCTGGGATCTGCATTAAGGGACAGTGGACGCCAGGACTAGGAAAAACTGAGGTCTGCACCTGGCATGCTATGCTGGGCTTCTGGGCTTGTTGGATGCATCGTTCATGGTGGGGCAGGTACTTCAGGTCCTTGCTTTCATCATGAAAGGGCAGAGGTGCTTGTGTCATCTTTCTAGCCAACTGAAAGTTTTGAACACTACTCATTTCACCAATAAAAAGCAATTCTATTATCACTGCTGTTAATCCATGAATCATCAGATATATAGTTCTAAATAATGATGTTAGAATCATTTTTCTAGACATCTTTGGAGAGTTGGATCCCTGGATGGGGTACTTCCAGTGTTAACAAAACACCTGAGATTGTGTTATTAATTTATACACACTATGTTGACCACATGTCTATACTGAACTATTTAAAACTAAATCACAGGGCTTCCTTGGTGGCGCAGTGGTTGAGAATCTGCCTGCTAATGTCAGGGGACACGGGTTCGAGCCCTGGTCCGGGAAGATCCCACATGCCACGGAGCAGCTGGGCCTGTGAGCCACAACTACTGAGCCTGTGTGTCTGGAGCCTGTGCTCCGCAACAAGAGGCTGCAACAGTGAGAGGCCCGCGCACCACAATGAAGAGTGGCTCCCGCTCACCGCAACTGGAGAAAGCCCTCGCACAGAAACGAAGACCCAACACAGCCATAAATAAATAAATTAATTAATTAAAAAAAACAAAAACAAAAAAAACTAAATCACAGTTAGCATGACCACGTTGGGAAAATCAACAGTGCAGGGTTGTGGTGTTGTCATGGTTGTAGACTTAAGCCACATGGTCTTGAAGGAAAACAATCTCCCTCTCTTCCCCCCCTCCTTCTGCTCCGGGCTTAGAGCAGATCTGTGGCCTGCCTCGCTTCATGCAAACACTGTAAACACAGAAAGGTGGGAGGACTGCCAGTTTTCCATTTGCAAACAAAAGCCACCTGCATCTCCTGGAACACTCAGCTGTAAGAGGAGATTTCAGGCTGGAAGAGGAAGGCAAACCAGACAAAGAAGGGAGAGGGATTCCCCTAAATTGTTCTCAGGAAAAAGGGAGCTAAAGGCATCAAGAAAGGGCTCTTTTCTTTCATTTATTCATTCATTCTCAAAAATGTTTACTCACATTCTACTATGTTCCAGGCACTGTGTTGAGTACTCGATAAGATACTAAAGATTCTTGCTTTTAAAGATCTTACGTGACAATGAGAAATGACATTTAATAGCTGCACATATAAATTTATACACACCCAAAGAATTATAGATACTCAGGAGTAGCAGGGTCTAAGTTAACAAGAAGAGGTAAAACTATGAAAAGATCTGGAAAAAGAACAATGCAGACAAAGGAAATGGGAAAAGCTGATGAGGCTGACTTGCAGATTAATTTTGAGGTTAGGGCAGAGAAGGAGGCAAAGACTGCATCTCAGACCAGGGAAAGGCTCTAGGATTTAACGCTAAATGTGAAATAAAATTGTTAGCAGGGGAGTGACATGGTCTGATCTACTTTTCAGAAGGACTCTCCAGCTGCTGTGTGGAGAATGGACCACTGGGGGACTAGAATGGAAAGAAGGTGACAATTAGGAACTATTGCAGTTAAGACAAAAGGTATCTATTTTGGTGACATCTTGGAGTAGGGTGGTAGGAGTAAAGATAACGTAAAGGGAGAGATTTAGGATAACTTCTGAGGTAGAACTGAAAAGACATGCTGAAGAACTGGATGTGGGCTGGGAGAGAAAAAAAGGAAGAAAGGATGACATGTAGATTTTATTTTCTTTTGCTAAAACACTGAACAACTTCTGAATCACAGAGTTGGAAGCCAGCCTAAACCCTGGTTTTATTACCTGCTAAATTTCTTCTATGTATGCCTGTGGCCTCCAAATGATTCTATTTATGCCTCTACCATCTCTGATCTGTTAAAATAACTCCAAACTGCCTCCGATCCCAGCCTTCTGCAACTATTCCCCTACTGCTCTGGCCATCTTTCCAGAATGAAAATCTGATCATTGTATGATGGCTCCTCTCTGCCTACCAGATAAAATCCAAACTCCTTCCAGAAACATTACAAGGCCTTTCCTGTCTTGTCTCTCATCATGTGTTTCTCTCCCCTCTACCTCTGCATATCCTTCATTAAGGCCAGAGTAAGCTCTTTACACTCTCCAGAACATACCATGCTCTCTTTATATTGCTGTCTTACTTAGAAAGCTTTCTTAACACCTAATCTATTGGGAAAATTCCTCTTTTTCTTTCAAGAGTCAGATGAGTTTCCCTATACCCTGTCTCTTTCAGTCCAGTTTTAGTTGGCATTGCACCGTGTGTATGGCTCTAGTACCACATTGCATTGCACCTGTAAGGTCTTGTTCACATATCTTCCTCCTCTCTGGACTGTAAACTCCTGGAGGGCAGGCACAGGCAGTCACTGATGTTCTCCTCTTTGTATAACCATGTGCCTTTCACAGTGACTGATATATAACAATGATCAATAAATATTAGTTGAACAATTAAATAAAAACCCTGTACATTATTTCCATCAATCAGTCATCTAGCGTTTGGATAATCTTTACTGACTGTGAACTCAAAATTCTATACCTGTTCCATTCCTAGGGACTCCTTGCTTTTTTTTTTTTTCACATATTTATTAAATGCCACCATTAAAGGAGTCAAGCAACTAGATAGGATATCTATTTTCATGATATTATATTCTAATGTAGAGGAGGGACAGAGTGACAACAAATAAGCAAGAAAATTAAGTGTGGTAAATCCTATAAAAAATCATACATGCTGAATTGATAAAGATAACACATCTACTGAAATTGGGCGATTCGGGAGTACCCCTTTGAGAACATGATCGTTTTTTTAAACTGCCATTTGAATAATTTTTTAAAAAAGGATCCAGTCTTGAGAAAATTGGGACAAGATGATTCCACACAGAAGGGATAGCTACTTCAAGGGCTCTAAGGTAGGATTGCGCTCCAGGTGTTCAGGGAATGGAGGTGCTAGGTGGTTAGATAATCATAAGCCACAGAGAGAGTGGCAAAGGTGGGTTTAGAAGAATGGGCAGGAGCTGAGACATGGAGAATGCTGGAGGCATGGGATGGAGTTTGGATTCTAACCTAAGCATAATGGAATGCAACTGGAGGACTGTAATCAGGGTAGTGGCATAACGTGAATTACATGTTTAAAAGGGCACTTTAAAAACCTAGGAGTGGGCTTCCCTGGTGGCGCAGTGGTTGAGAGTCTACCTGCCGATGCAGGGGACACGGGTTCATGCCCTGGTCCGGGAATATCCCACATGCCACGGAGCGGCTGGGACCGTGAGCCATGGCCGCTGAGACTGTGCGTCCGGAGCCTGTGCTCCGCAATGGGAGAGGCCACAACAGTGAGAGGACCGCGTACCGCAAAAACAAACAAATAAACAAACAAAAAAAACCCTAGGAGTTTGGGATTAACATATATATACAGACTACTATCAGCAAGGACATACTGCAGTGCTCAGGGAACTACTCAGTATTTTTCTTTTTTTCTTTTAACAACTTTATTGGAGTATAATTGCTTTATAATTGTGTGTTAGCTTCTGCTTTATAACAAAGTGAATCAGCTAAACATATACATATATCCCCGTAGCTCTTCCCTCTTACGTCTCCCTCCCACCCTCCCTATCCCACCCCTCTAGGTGGTCACAAAGTACGGAGGTGATCTCCCAGTGCTATGCAGCTGCTTCCCACTAGCTATTTATTTTACATTTGGTAGTGTATATATGTCCATGTCACTCTCTCACTTTCTCCCACATTACCCTTCCCCTCCCCATGTCCTCAAGTCCATTCTCTATGTCTGCGTCTTTATTCCTGTCCTGCCCCTAGGTTCTTCAGAACCATTTTTTTTTTATATTCCATATATATGTATTAGCATACGGTATTTGTTTTTCTCTTTCTGACTTACTTCACTCTGTATGACAGACTCTAGGTCCATCCACCTCACTACAAATAATCCAATTTTGTTTCTTTTTATGGCTGAGTAATATTCCATTGTATATATGTGCCATATCTTTTTATCCATTCATCTAACGATGGACACTTAGACTGCTTCCATGTACTGGCTATGTAAATAGATCTGCAATGAACATTGTGGTACATGACTCTTCCTTGAATTATGGTTTTCTCAGGGTATATGCCCCAGCGTGGAATTGCTGGGTCGTATGGTAGTTCTATTTTTAGTTTTTTAAGGAACCTCCATACTGTTCTCCATAGTGGCTGAATCAATTTACATTCCCAGCAGCAGTGCAAGAGGGTTCCCTTTTCTGCACACCCTCTCCAGCATTTATTGTTTCTAAATTTTTTGATGATGGCCATTCTGACTGGTGTGAGGTGATATCTCATTGTAGTTTTGATTTGCATTTCTCTAATGATTAATGATGTTGAGCATTCTTTCATGTGTTTGTTGGCAGTCTGTATATCTTCTTTGGAGAAATGTCTGTTTAGGTCTTCTGCTCATTTTGGGATTGGATTGCTTGTTTTTCTGATATTGAGCTGCATGGGCTGCTTGTAAATTTTGGAGATTAATCCTTTGTCCATTGATTTCATCTGCAACTATTTTCTCCCATTCTGAGACTTGTCTTTTCATCTTGTTTACAGTTTCCTTTGCTGCACAAAAGCTTTTAAGTTTCATTAGGTCCCATTTGTTTATTTTTGTTTTTATTTCCATTTCTCTAGGAGGTGGGTCAAAAAGGATCTTGCTGTGATTTATGTCATAGAGTGTCCTGCCTATGTTTTCCTCTGAGTTTTATAGTGTCTGGCCTTACATTTAGGTCTTTAATCCATTTTGAGTTTATTTTTGTGTATGGTGTTAGGGAGTGTTCTAATTTCATTCTTTTACATGTAGCTGTCCAGTTTTCCCAGCACCACTTATTGAAGAGGTTGTCTTCTCTCCATTGTATATTCTTGCCTCCTTTATCAAAGATAAGGTGACCAGTGTTGTGCGCAGTGGTGTGTGGCAATGGGCAGCCTGGGAGCATCAGAGTCAATTTGGGGCCATCTGACTGGTTAGGAGAAACCCTAGAAGTCACCCCTTACTCCTGGGAGACCCCGGTGCAGTCCAAATGCTGGGTGAGCCCAGCATGTCCTCAGTAGTTTCCCTAGGACAGAGACCCAGGCCCCGAGATAACATGCAAGATGCTGCCCACAGCATTACCATCTGGGAGAACGAGAGGGGAGAGAAGCCTGTAAAAATCTGCCACTATCCCAAAGAGGCCTCGCTTAGCTGGAAGTTACTATTCTACCCTGGAATTGTGTGTTATAACTGGAAGAAAAAGAGTGACGTTAATGGACCGGTTTACTTCCCAATTCTACTGAGAGTGCAAACTTGAGCAACACATCACATCAATTATATGGACAAGAAAGGAGCCACATTTTTACAAAACATGTCTTAGTAGCATTTTGTCCTCATAAAAATGTGGAGAACTTCACCAGACTCAATCCATTGTAGCACTGAAAAAAAAGATGGGTTAATGTTTCTTTCATTAAAAAATTGGGCTGCACCACAAAGAAAAGGTCCACCCTCATCCAGCAGACCACAGGCACTAGTCCCCTCCACCAGGAAGTGTACACAACACAGTGAAACAATCTTAGCCACTGGGGACAAACACTAAAAACAACAGAAACTACAAACCTGCAGCCTGTGAAAAGAAGACCCCCCAAACACAGTAAGGTAAGCAAAATGAGAAGACACAGCAGATAAAGTAGCAACGTAAAAACCCACCAGACCAAACAAATGAAGAGGAAATAATAGGCAGTTTGCGTGAAAAAGAATTCAGAGTAATGATAGTAAAGATGATCCAAAATCTTGGAAGCAGAATGGAGAAAACAAAAGAAACATTTAACAAGAACCTAGAAGAACTAAAGAGCAAACAAACAATGATGAAAACACAATAAATGAAATTTAAAATTCTCTAGAAGGAATCAATAGCAGAATAACTGAGGCAGAAGAACGGATAAGTGACCTGGAAGATAAAATAGAGGAAATAAATACTTCAGAGCAGAATACAGAAAAAAGAATGAAAAGAATTGAGGACAATCTCAGACACCTTTGGGGCAACATTAAATGAACCAACTTTCGAATTATAGGGGTCCCAGAAGAAGAAGGGAAAAAGAAAGGGTCTGAGAAAATACTGGAAGAGATTATAGTGGAAAACTTCCCTAATATGGGAAAGGAAATAGTTAATCAAGTCCAGGAGCACAGAGAGTTCCATACAGGATAAATCCAAGGAGAAACACGCCAAGACACATATTAATCAAACTGTCAGAAATTAAATACAAAGAAAACATATTAAAAGCAGCAAGGGAAAAGCACCAAATAACATACAAGGGAATCCCCATAAGGTTAACAGCTGATCTTTCAGCAGAAACTCTGCAAGCCAGAAGGGACTGGCAGGACATATTTAAAGTGATGAAGGGGGAAAACCTAAAACCAAGAGTACTTTACCCAGCAAGGATTTCATTCGGATTCTATGGAGAAAAGAAAACCTTTACAGACAAGCAAAAGCTAAGAGAATTCAGCACCCCCAAACCAGCTTTACAACAAATGCTAAAGGATCTTCTCTAGGCAGGAAACAAAAGAGAAGGAAAAGACCTACAAAAACTAACCCAAAACAATTAAGAAAATGGTAATAGGAACATACATATCAATAATTACCTTAAATCTAAATGAATTAAATGTCCAACCAAAAGACATAGACTGGTTGAATGGATACAAAAACAAGACCCATATATATGCTGTCTACAAGAGACCCACTTAAGACCTAGGGACACATACAGACTGAAAGTGAGGGGATGGAAAAAGATATTCCATGCAAATGGAAATCCAAAGAAAGCTGGAGTAGCAATTCTCATATCAGAAAAAATACACTGTAAAGACTATTACAAAAGACAATGAAGGACACAATATAATGATCAAGGGATCAATCCAAGAAGAAGATATAACAACTGTAAATATTTATGCACCCAACACAGGAGCACCTCAGTACATAAGGCAAATGCTAACAGCCATAAAAGGGGAAATTGACAGGAACACTACCATAGTAGGGGACTTTAACACACCACTTTCACCAATGGACAGATCAACCAAAATGAAAATAAATAAGGAAATGCAAGCCTTAAATGATACATTAAACAAGAGAGACTTAAGTGATATTTATAGGACATTACATCCAAAAACAACAGAATACACTTTCTTAGCAAGTGCTCATGGAATATTCTCCAGGATAGATCATATCTTAGGTCACAAATCAAGCCTTGGTAAATTTAAAAACATTGAAATACTATCAGTTATCTTTTCTGACCACAATGCTATGAGACTAGATATCAATTACAGGAAAAAAATCTCTAAAAAATACAAACACATGGAGGCTAAACAGTACACTACTTAATAACCAAGAGATCACTGAAGAAACCAAAGAGGAAATTTAAAAATACCTAGAAACAAATGACAATGAAAACATGACAACCCACAACCTATGGGATGCAACAAAAGCAGTTCTCAGAGGGAAGTATATAGCAATAGAATCCTACCTCAAGAAACAAGAAACATCTCAACTAAACAACCAAACCTTACACCTAAAGCAATTAAAGAAAGAAAAACCAAAAAAAAAAAATTCCCCAGTTAGCAGAAGGAAAGAAATCATAAAGATAAGATCAGAAATAAATGAAAAAGAAATGAAGGAAACAATAGCAAAGACCAATAAAACTAAAATCTGATTCTTTGAGAAGATAAACAAAATTGACAAACCATTAGCCAGGCTCATCAAGAAAAAAAGGGAAAGACTCAAATCAATAGAATTAGAAATGACAAAGGAGAAGTAACAACTGGCACTGCAGAAATACAAAGGATCATGAGAGATTACTACAAGCAACTCTATGCCAATAAAATGGACAACCTGGAAGAAATGGACAAATTCTTAGAGAAGCACAACTGAACCAGGAAGAAACAGAAAATATAAACAGACTAATCACAAGCACTGAAATTGAGACTGATGAAAAATCTTCCAAAAATTTGGGCTTCCCTGGTGGTGCAGTGGTTGAGAGTCCGCCTCCCGATGCAGAGGACGCAGGTTCGTGCCCTGGTCCGGGAAGATCCCACATGCTACGGAGTGGCTGGGTCCGTGAGCCACGGCTGCTG
Source organism: Lipotes vexillifer (assembly GCF_000442215.2). Taxonomy (NCBI): domain Eukaryota; kingdom Metazoa; phylum Chordata; class Mammalia; order Artiodactyla; family Lipotidae; genus Lipotes; species Lipotes vexillifer. The sequence goes on along the minus strand of NW_006777583.1, from coordinate 3,801,653 downwards.
AGCCTGCGCGTCAGGAGCCTGTGCTCCGCAACGGGAGAGGCCACAGCAGTGAGAGGCCCGCGAACCGCAAAAAAAAAAAAAAAAAAAAAAAAAACTCCCCCAAATTAAAAGCCCAGGACCAGATGGCTCCACAGGCAATTCTATCAAACATTTAGACTAGAGCTAATACCTATCCTTCTCAAAGTCTTCCAAAATATAGCAGAGGGCAGAACACTCCCAAATTCATTTTTCGAGGCCACCATCACCCTGATACTGAAACCAGACAAAGATGTCACAAAAAAAGAAAACTACAGGCCAATATCACTGATGAACATAGATGCAAAAATCCTCAACAAAATACTAGCACACAGAATCCAACAGCACATTAAAAGGATCAAACACCATAAGTAGGGTTTATCCCAGGAATGCAAGGATGCTTCACTATATGCAAATCAATCAGTGTGATAAACCATATTAACAAATTGAAGGAGAAAAACCATATGATCATCTCAATAGATGCAGAGAAAGCTTTCAACAAAATTCAACACCCATTTATGATAAAAACCCTCCAGAAAGTAGGCATAGAGGGAACTTACCTCAACATTATAAAGACTATATATGACAAACCCACAGCCAATATCGTCCTCAAATGCGAAACGCTGAAAGCCTTTACACTAAGATCAGGAACAAGAAAAGGTTGTCCACTCTCACCACTATTACTCAACATAGTTTTGGAAGTTTTAGCCACAGCAGTCAGAGAAGAAAAAGAAATAAAAAGAATCCAAATTGAAAAGAGGTAAAGCTGTCACTGTTTGCAGATGACATGATAATATACATAAAGAATCCTAAAGATGCCACCAAAAAACTACTAGAGCTAATCAATGAATTTGGTAAAGTATCAGGATACAAAATTAATGCACAGAAATCTCTTGCGTTCCTATATGCTGATGATGAAAAATCTGAAAGAGAAATTACGAAAACACTCCCACTTACCATTACAACAAAAAGAATAAAATACCTAGGAATCAACCTACCTAAGGAGTCAATAGACCTGTAGGCAGAAAGCTATAAGACACTGATGAAAGAAATTAAGGAAGATACAAAGAGATGGAGAGATATACCATGTTCTTGGATTGGAAGAATCAACATTGTGAAAATGACTATACTACCCAAAGCAACCTACAGATTCAGTGCAATCCCTATTAAACTACGACTGGCATTTTTCACAGAACTAGAACAAAAAATTTCACAATTTGTATGGAAACACAAAAGACCCCTAATAGCCAAAGCAATCTTGAGAAACAGAAATGGAAGAATCAGACTCCCAGACTTCAGACTATACTACAAAGCTACAATAATCAAGACAGTATGATACTGGCACAAAAAAACAGAAATATAGATCAATGGAACAGGATAGAAAACCCAGAAATATACCCATGCACATATGGTCAGCTTATCTTTGATAAAGGAGGCAAGAATATACAATGGAGAAAAGACAGCCTCTTCAATAAGTGGTGCTGGGAAAACTGGACAGCTACATGTAAAAGAATGAAATTAGAACACTCCCTAACACCATACACAAAAATAAACTCAAAATGGATTAAAGACCTAAATGTAAGGCCAGACACTATAAAACTCTTAGAGGAAAACATAGGCAGAACACTCTATGACATAAATCACAGCAAGATCCTTCTTGACCCATCTCCTAGAGTAATGGAGATAAAAACAAAAATAAACAAATGGGACCTAATGAAACTTAAAACATTTTGCACAGCAAAGGAAACCATAAACAAGACGGAAGGACAACACTTAGAATGGGAGAAAACATTTGCAAATGAAGCAACCGATAAAGCATTAATCTCCAAAATATACACTCAGCTCATGCAGCTCAATACCAAAAAACAAACAACCCAATCCAAAAATGGGCAGAAGACCTAAATAGACATTTCTCCAAAGAAGATAAACAGATTGCCAACAAACACATGAAAGGATGCTCAACGTCACTAATCATTAGAGAAATGCAAATCAAAGCTACAATGAGGTATCACCTCACACCCGTCAGAATGGCCATCATCAAAATATCTACAAACAATAAATGCTGGAGAAGGTGTGGAGAAAGGGGAACCCTCTTGAAGTGTTTGTGGGAATATAAATTGATACAGCCACTATGGAGAACAGTATGGAGGTTCCTTAAAAAACTAAAAATAGAACTACTATATGACCCAGCAATCCCACTCTTGGGCATATACCCTGAGACAACGATAATTCAAAAAGATTCATGTACTACAATGTTCATTGCAGTAGTATTTACAATAGCCAGGACATGGAAGCAACCTAAGTGTACACTGACAGATGAATGGATAAAGAAGATGTGTCACATATATACAGTGGAATATTACTCAGCCATAAAAAGAAATGAAATTGAGTTATTTGTAGTAATTTGGATGGACCTAGAGTATGTCATGTAGAGTGAAGTAAGTCAGAAAGAGAAAAACAAATACCATATGCTAACACATATATATGGAATCAAAAAAAAGAAAAAAAGGTTGTAAAGAACCTAGAGGCAAGACTGGAATAAAGACACAGACGTAGAGAATGGACTTGAGGACATGGGGAGGGGGAAAGGTAAGCCAGGACGCCATTAAGAGAGTGGCATTGATATATATACACTACCAAATGTAAAATAGCTAGGTAGTGGGAAGCAGCTGCATTGTACAGGGAGATCAGCTCGGTGCTTTGTGACCACCTAGAGGGGTGGGATAGGGCGGGTGGGAGGGAGACACAAGAGGGAGGGAATATGGGGATGTATGCATACATATAACTGATTCACTTTGTTATACAGAAGCAACTAACACAACAATGCAAAGCAATTATACTCCAATAAAGATGTTTAAAAAAAACTTTATAATTAAGTAAAATCTCTGTGTGCTGCCAAGTTTCTCTTGCTGAGCCTTCCTCAGTGACAATGTTGATGAAGTACATATCTATGCATTTGTTTATTAAATAATAAGATCCTTAAAGCAGAGTGCCAAAACTCACAGATTAATTGCATAATAAGGACTCACTAAAGATGTAATAAGCATCCAACTATGTAATAAAACCACGAAACGCTTTCTGAAAAATAATTATAAAAGATTCATAAGCTGTAAAAGCCCATGGTACAAATAGGATAGAGATGAAACTGTTATAATGGTAAGAGACGAGAGTGAAAATAGAGATCTCTTCTGCCTCTTAAAGTATCATTTATAAAATCTTTCCCACAACTGAGAAAAACTGCATCATCAGTGTTTATATCTGTAAGTTTCATGTGAGCAATCCAGATAAAAGTTCTCCGATTTACCCATGGCACCTCTTTTCTCTGCTTCTCCTCTGCTCAGGTAGGAAACTAGTTCCAGTCTCACTGGAAACTTCACCAGGTGCTTTGCTCCTCTCAATGAATACACATTCCATAAGGCAGTCTCATCTCACTTCTAATTATTAATTCCAGACACTCCTTATTTTTTAGGGGTTAAAGGCACTACCAAAAATATCTAGGTCTATTGCCCCAGCATCCCAGATGGAATGGAAGACAGTCATTGAAGTTTGGCTAAGGAAAAAAACAAAAAGGATAAAACCTCTAGTTTCCTCTTTGAGCAAATATTGAAAGGATCCTATTGACTACTGGAGGTGTACAGAAAATGCTACCCCCCAAAGAGAAGCAGGGCTCTTTGGGATGAAAGTCATTTTTAACAAGCCAGGGGAAAGGCTCTGCTTATAAAAGAGATGCATGTGACAGCAAAGTTGCTTGTTGAAGTGGTGGGATGGGTCAGGGGGCATCAGCAAGACTGACAGCCCTGGTTGCTCACTTCTCTCTTCAATCCTAGCCTCCTCTTACATGGCCATCCATGTACATCATCACATCATCTTGTCATCTCACCATTTCTCTTTCTCTCCCCACCCCATCCATCCATCTCTCCCTTTCTCTCTCCCTTTCTCTCTCTCTCTCTCTCTCTCTCTCTCTCTCTCTCTCTCTCTCACACACACACACACACACACACACACACACACACAGCACAATGAAAACACACCAACCTATTTCAGGATGAACTTGATCTGGCAATCAAGCCTAATAAAAACAGAGAATAATTTAGGAGGCATTTCCTGGGATGTTTACTTCCACAAACTACGAATTCTTATTGTTCAGTTGTTTTTCTCTGTTAGTTAAGGAGAAAATAATTCCTCAAATGGGATCAAACTAAAGCCCTCATTGCCCTTTTCTCCTCCACTGTGGGCTCCTTCGTGTATAATAACTGATGGTTGTATAAGAAAACAAGAAGGAATCTATCCACACAAATACAGAGCCACCTATCCTAGTATCTGCAACACGGTAGCTATTCCCTCTCCCGATGAAGTTCCCTTATTGCCTCAGCTGTGAGAAAATGCAGAAGAAAAGTCTCTGTCACTTCAGCCTTCCATCTCATCCGAGGGGGTCCCTTCATATTGATTTCCCTCCATTCTATTATATTACTCTTTTTTTTTCTTGTCTTGATTTTTGTTGCATCTATTTTACAACCCAACTCAGAGTATAAAGAAATACATGTTAAAGACAAATATTTTTAAGTATTATAAGAAATAGAAAAATCATATAATCAACAAATAAACTATATTATTATATTATTCTACTTCTCCTGTTAAATATAAAAAAAAATAAATGCTGAGTCAAGAAAAAGTAAAGGAATCTATATTTTCTGAGAAAAAAACCTAAAATAACCAATAAGCACAATGTAGTTTTTGTGAGAAGATGCAAAATATAATAGCAACAGGTAGAATGCACATGTTACCATATCTACTGCACAGCTATTTTATTTTTGAGTGTTTTGAATGTTACCAAAGACTTAATGGATTTGTTTTATTAAACAGCAGTGTAGAAAGAAACAAGTAATAATAATAACAACAACTAGTTTTTATTTGATATTGCTTTGTGCCAGGCACTACACTATATCTATATATTTTAATTACCTTAAAAAAGTTTTTTTACTGTATATTTTCTTGAATCCTCAAAAAAACCTTGCACAGTAGGCATTAATACTCCCATTTTGCAAATATATAGACTGAGACTCAGAAGTTATTTGTTCAAAATTATCCATCTAATAAATGTTATAGAAAGATTCAAATTGAGATCTCTCTGTGTTTGTGAGCCTTTGAGCCTTCCATTAAGCCATGGTGACTTCCCATTAATCTCGATCAGGGTTACAAAATAAAATGTTTAAAAAGGTTAAGCAGGCAACAAAAATGGGAGCAGAAGGCAGGTTGTAAAGGCAACTAGTACAACAGTTGTGTTGAAGAAAGGCATCCAGAGAGTACCTGCCCCACTTCTACAAGGAGTCTAGTTGATCATTACCAGGATGCAATTTGGAACTGGTATTATAGGAGCTTTCAATTATTCAGATAATTTAGAAGTCTATATATTTTTGTTTTAAATCACTCTATTTTTAAATATCGGTGCTAATGTGCCTTGCTGATCAAACCACATCAGCATCTTAGGCAGCATCTGGCTGGATATGTCCTTAAAACCTTAAAGCCAGAGTTAACCTGCTTAGTTTTTGTGGTCAGGGAATCATAATCTATTCTGCCCTGTGGGTGGGCAAGGAATGGTCTCTGGAGAGCTGGAGAGAAGTATTCAGCCCCTTTCAATTAGTACCAGGCTGAGACTCAGGCAGTAGCAGCAACTCGGTCACACCCTCGTGGCTCTAAGTGTGGCCCAAAGTATGGTCCAAAATAGACCATGGCCTGGCTCACTCTAAATCCTGCTTGCGCATTTCACAGACTTTTGCCTGCATTCCTTCAGGGGTCACAGACTTCATTATATCATTTATAGGATCCAATTACCAGCCATCTCCTGGATGCCATTTTTATCAGACTTACCAAGATATGCCCTGTGCACTCTACCTTTTCATATTATCAGCTGACATTTCCATCCAAGTACTGGAAATGTCTCTAATTTTGTTCTGACACATCAAAGCAGATATAGCAGGCTTTCATTTCTAAACCTCTGGTCTCAGAGAACCTTTGAAAATGAGTGCAACACTAAGCGAGCTCTCTGTCTGCTCCTCAAGAAAAGAGACTCTTCCAATTCTCCAGAGGCTCTATGGGGGCGGAGAAACCCAACAATACGCCAGTGGTGATGAAGCAGCTCTAGAAAGTTCCCCAGTCCTAAATCCAAACCTGCTAAGATAACAGAGAACCATGCTGCCTTTGGGGAAAGGCATCCGTTAAAACAACAGTGGAGCTTGTTTATAATATAATATCCCTTTGACTAAAGGTTCACCCAAAATGCTCACGCTAGACTTGGTCCTTCTAGCCTGTTTACAAAACTAAAGAAAATGAAGATACAGATTCACACTGTCACTAAAAGATTGCTCCCAATTTTCCTAGACTCTTACCAGGATCTTACTAGAAATGTATATCTTTAATTTTGTTTATACAGCACAATGAAAAGCACAAGGAACCAGGGAATCCAGGCAACTCTATTTGAGTTATCAGAAAAGCTCACGTAAGGCGAACCTTACATGTATCCTAAGTCGCCAAGACACTAAGCCATACCTATGTCATGAAAAGTGGGGTACTAAATTCCAGCATTTGCAATCTTACCTGCAGTTCTTCTCTTTGAAGTCAGATCCATTACATTTTTGCAGAGAATCAGCTTTGCATACCTCTTGCTGAAAAACAAAATAAAATGCCTCCCATTCATTTTCTTTGGAAGCTAGGAAATGTTTTAAAAATCCTTCACTGTTGGGCTTCCCTGGTGGCGCAGTGGTTGAGAGTCCGCCTGCCAATGCAGGGGACACAGGTTCATGCCCCAGTCCGGGAGGATCCTGCATGCCGTGGAGCGGCTCGGCCCATGAGCCATGGCCGATGAGCCTGCGCTTCCGGAGCCTGTGCTCCGCAATGGGAGAGGCCACAACAGTGAGAGGCCTGCGTACGGCAAAAAAAAAAAAAAAAAATCCTTAACTGTTTAGGTTTTTATTCATTCAGCCTAACTCCAACTTATGCCTATTTTAATAGCTCAATTGATTTCTGTAAATCTGAATCTATTATAATATTGTCAGTGAAAAATTTCTTTTGGGAATCTGCAAAGAATTTTCAGGATACCATGTTTGTGTCCTCCATAAACGTTGTCCATAGCACTTCAAGCTTCAGACTTAAAATAAATGTCTAGGTTTCATTAACTAAGAATCATCAGCAGGACTCACATAATGTCCTGCTATTCTGATTGTCTACACTTTCCTCATGCTTTTTTTTCATGCAACAACTTTGTCTCTATTGCCTTGTACTCTTAAAAATTTCCTACCAACTTAGATCTTAAAGAGATGGTATGGAAACCCTCTACTGGGGTGACCACACATTTCAGTTTTTGCCAGGACAGTCCTGGTTTTCATCTGCTTTCCTGGAATAATTATCAACAGCGCCCCCTTTTACTCCCAAAAGTATTCCAGTTTGAATGATTCATTTAAATGGTCACTACATGCTGTGACTCTTTTCAGAGTGCCTTCTGTAACTTATAGGTTAATGGGAGCAACTTAAATGTATTTGTTAATAATATATTCATTTTCATAGAGCCAGTAAAATTATTGGAAATAGTTTCTTTAGGTAATGTACAGTATATCTCTCCATGATCAGAAATCAACCTGATAAATACTTGCTTGACTTTAATTTCCAGGATGATGTTTTCTTTTCTGTAAATAAATTCAGTATCATTCTCTGTTTGGTAACAGAGACTACAAAATTATGTACACTTATTTTTGTGCTTTAGCTGCCAGGAAATAAAGCCTAACGGATTGCATAAGCAACACAATTTTTCACAAAAGTGCCTAGAAACATCTATTCCCTCTGCTTCCTTCGGATAGACTCTGAGCTCCTTGATCCATAAGTGCCTTACCTTTTATCATCATTTACCTCACATATTCTTTTGGAAGTTGGTCAAGTATCCATTTATATTAAATGTAATATTGCAAAAATAACTAAACCCTGCATTAGCCTTGCCAGTTCTAAGTGAGATAAATTGAAAGAGGTACTATAGGGCTTCCCTGGTGGCACAGTGGTTGAGAGTCTGTCTGCCAATGCAGGGGACACGGGTTCGTGCTCTGGTCCGGGAAGATCCCACATGCCGTGGAGCGGCTGGGCCCGTGAGCCATGGCTGCTGAGCCTGCACGTCCGGAGCATGTGCTCCGTAATGGGAGAGGCCACAACAGTGAGAGGCCCGTGTACTGCAAAAAAAAAAAAAAAAAAAAAAAATGTACTAAGGTACCATTTCGTGGTGGAACTACTTTTGGTCAGCATTCTACTGAGGATGGGGAGGAGTTTTCTGAATATCATTATTAGGATAACACCCATTCTCAAGCTGAAACCATGTGTATCTGACTTACTCTGAGCCTGTTATGTTCATTTCCCTTTCCTGTCCATGTAAGAATATGGACGAAACAAAGAGTGGTATTATACAATAAGGTCTAGCACTAAGACCCTCAAGTAAAACAACTACAACCCAACCCAAATAATGAAGAAAGCATGTTGAACCTTCCACAGCAGTAATCCAACTGGTGAAGAGCCTAGAGACCTGCTCTAAATCAAGATGGAAAGCAAAAGGAAAGGGAAAGTCCAGAGTCTCAAGTGGAAATCATAAAGACAATTAATACTGAATTCTGAAAATAATTATACTGAGAGAAGCACACCAGGGCTTCCAATTAAACTTGGAAGAGGTAAATATTACCAAATCCAGGTACCCACTAGAAACGTAATCCTCTCCTGAAAAATCTCAATTAAATCAATAGTAGCTACCCTTTTGAGGGCTCATTATGTGTCAACACTGTTTTTAGCAATTTCCATGGAGGAGATAATTTACCATATTTGATTAAATCTAAGCTACTGTTAATTGTAAGGAGAATCATGTTGTGTGCCACTAAGAAAGAAAGAATAACGCCATGGGTTATATTATGACACGCCATCGATTATATAGTGTACTCTAATTTCAGAGATAGTAAAATATTGTTTAAACATGCTTTTTTAATTTTAAAATTTGTTACATGGTCATTCTTACAACTATATGATGAATAGAGATACTATTTACTATCTCTGACTTACAGATGAGGGAACTGAATCATTGTCACCTGTTCAAGGTTAAGGAACTAATAAGTGGAAAAGTTAGCATTCAAACCTATGCACTCTGGCTCCAGAGATTGTACTCTTAACCACCAAGCTATAGACCCATTCATATCTCAGTTTCCATGGCAGTGATAGTAGCACCTTCAATGGCCACCCATTATATTTTTGGCTAATTCTTAGGGTTGGAATATTGTTTTTCTTTACTGAACTGAATAATGATAAAAACAACAGTAGCATCAATAGCTACCATTTATGTGCCAGGTAGGATGCCAGGTACCTTACGAAATTCTAGTAGTTCCTAAGTGCTGGCCAAGCAACCCACTCTGAGCCAAATATACCAAAGTCTCACCCATCCCCTGTTAAAAATAGAGTCTGTGGAGCCTTTACCATGAGTTTCTGATTTTGCAGGTCTATGGCAGGCCCAGAAGTCAGATATTTTTGGAAAGACTTATAAAAAAAACATCATTTTACCATTTCAACACCCTGCAAAGTAGGTATCATTGTACCAACTCTGTGGGCACATCTCCACACTGGCTCACAGTCTCCTGAGTCACCTGAGCTTACAAAACACTGATATTTTCTACAATATGCAAATTAGCATTATGTGCCCAGTAGGAAGCTTACAGCTGTCCTAGCATCAAACCTAACTGAGAAAAAGATCACTCTTTGAGGATCTGGACCTGATCCTTTTACTGCCATGGGAGTGGGGGAGGAGGGTGTGGCCCTTTGGCAGCACCTCTGCTGTGTTCACACTGGAGGGATGAACCATGACTGCCCCATGATGGAATTTGGAACTGAAGAAATTTAGAACATGCCACCTCAAACTACACCCTTTTGGCATATTGATCATTCTGAGCTGAAAGCACTTGAGAAAGAGCAGATGCAGGAAGAACTCTCTGCTCTCCCCCATCCCACCTCAAAGCAGGTTATAAAGTTTCCCATGAGAAAGGTGCCTTCCCTGTACCAGGGAGAAAAGCACATTCTTATCAGCAGAGCCTGGAAGTCAATGGCAAAATGACCTTTACAAACAAACCTACTAAAATAAGCCTTATCTTCTGTTAGTTTCCCTCATATATTTCCTAATCACCGTCCCACAATTTACTGCCCCTAACCCAAGTTCATTTGTCTTGTTGCATCCCCACAATTTTCCATTCTTTGTATAAAAAGGTATGTAAGTTTATGGGCCTAAGAGCTTCTCTGTGTCTTCATTTGCCTCTGAAGACCCCCATGTACAAGTACAAATATGAAATAAAATCTGTATGTTTTTCTCCTGTTAACTTGTTATATATCAGTTTAATTTTTAGGCCCAACTGAAGACCCTAAGAAGGTAGAAGGAGGTTCTTCCTCCTCTTCAGAACCTAAGCTTGGCCTGGGAGTTAGATGGAAATGAGGGTGAGGTGGTAATACTAAAGTATGTTGCCATAGAGAATCTACCCGAGTGCATGTTTGTGTTGGAATTTTCCACTCCTGAGATGAGTTACTGCCACTAGGTAATGAGGCAATGAAACACTCCATCCCAAGCTTTCCTGGGAATGGCTTGCACAAAAGCACTGAACAAAGCCACATTGGCTCCTGGCACCAGCATCTTGTTCTCTTTTGAATCCTGGCATCTTGAACCTTACACAGGAGTCTCCTGCTTAACTCATCCATCACCATCCCAGGAAGTGCATCTGGCCTCATCTACCCACCTCTTCCTGACTCTCCCAGCCCCTGCTGCTTCAGAAGGAAGCCCAGAATGTTACCTTTGGCCCACTCCAACATAACGTAGCAGCAATCCAACCTAGCCAGTGCCTGTTCTTGGTTGAGAGGAAGAAACCCATCTCGGACAGATATTTATAAAGGTATGAACTGGTACAGAAAGTTTAGGGAATGCAGTTTGGAGCCACTGAAATTCACCAGAGCTGTACAAGCTCTTTTAGATAGTTAAGTGGTAAGTACTTCCGGCCCTCACCCCTTAGATAATAGCGAACCTGCTACTCACGCTTTGTGGTCCAATTCATAAGGCAAAACTGCCATAATAGTGAGTGTCCATAGTAACAGACACTGCAACAATTGCTGCACATAGGGCCTATAAGATTTTACACAAAACTGGCAATTTTTGTGAACATCACAGATGAGCAATACTTAAACTATTAGGTGAAGTTCAAAGGTACTTCTTCCTGCTTAATCTTTATACCTCCGAGAGGTTAATGAATAGAAATAATGGTTCTCTAGAGGCAGCTGAGAGGTGGTTTCTCAAAATACCTTTTCCAGAAAGGTCCCTACACACCCTTGCTACTTTTTCTAGAATTGTCTCTTTATTTATGGCCTGGAACAGCCACTTGATTCCTCAACAGGTAACTAAAAATTTCTCTTTCCCAGTTGAAAAAATCTCATTTAGGAGTCAAAAGACCCATAGAGGCTCTCCAAAGACACCCTCCAAGATACCTCAAGTGTATTCTTTTAAAATTAGACTTTCTCTATGGCTCTTAAGCACTCCCAAAGCAAGACATCAGGAATCGTATTGCTCTCACTATACCAATAGATGTGGACAATTGGGTCACAATGCCAGAAACTAGTTTTCTCTGGCTCTACCCCCAGCTGCCACTGCAGGATCTTTGAGATCCACCTTCACAAGAGACCTCCACACACTTGATTTAGGATGTTCCAAAGGATCATCTCACCTGTGCTTACAAACACTGCCCTCTCAGGTACTGATCAGGGTCTGCAATTTTCTTCACATCCTCTTTCTTTCTTCCTTTGGTGATGTCTATGCTGGGACAATGTCCAGCTGATTTCTACCAAGAAAGATGCTCCCTCCCAGCTTCTTCTGCAGGACAGATATGAACTAGTCTGTGTGCTACTCAAGCAGTTGTTTCTCTCCAGGGCTCCAATGTGCCCCAGTGTGCTCCCTGCCATGATGGTTATTCTTTGCTCTAATGGGTCACTCTCAATCCCAATATAATTTATGAACATTACAGGGTAATGCAAGAGGTCTTCACTTTGCATGGTTCAGACATGCATGCATTTCCATTACCATGCTTTAGTTAAATAACACCAGCCTCCAAAACAACAGGGTTGAAATTTCAGTTACCACCATATATTAACTAGGAGAAAGTACACAGATACAAACTTTTCTTTTCTTTTTTCTTTTTTTTTTTTTGCGGTATGCGGGCCTCTCACTGTTGTGGCCTCTCCCATTGCGGAGCACAGGCTCCGGACGCGCAGGCTCAGCGGCCATGGCTCACGGGCCTAGCCGCTCCGCGGCATGTGGGACCTTCCCAGACCGGGGCACGAACCCGTGTCCTCTGCATCGGCAGGCGGACTCTCAACCACTGCGCCACCAGGGAAGCCCCCACAGATACAAACTTTGATGCTAGCTCTTCGGTCCACAAACAGAATTCTTTTTCCAAATCCTATCCCTGATTGGTTACTGCCTATCTGTTATTCAGTTCACACACAGCAAAGCATGTAGTTGCACTGCTTATTCATCCCCCCAATGATAAACCCACATGACATTTTACAAAAATGGTAATCAACAGAGGGAAACAAATGATCAACAAAGATGAAATCACAGCAAAGAAACAAAAAGTGGTAACTCTGGAAGTGAATTTGGCATAGAAAATAAATGGGGTCATAGAAGAAATAGCTGATCATAGGAATGGTGGCAGTGCCAACATTCAAGAGACTCTGATATGCAGCCAGAGAAACTGGGTGAAGATGAATTTATGGCCGAAAGAATGAAAATGTTTTAGAAGAAGTGATACGAGCAAAAACCTTCACATTAAAGGAAGCCTTGGAACAATCCCGTGACACTTGCAAAGAATAAAATATTGGAAGCTAATCCATGATTAGAAAGGGAGTGTGACAATACACCAAGACATAGAATACATGCTGTTCCATATATTAAGGTATTTGATGAGAACAAGGTGGCAAGTACTGTTCAAATTATTCTTAAGAAATTTTACACAGGGAATTGAAACACTTTAATTCTCAATGTTTCTAATGTTTTAAATTACAGTGTACTAAATATTAGTTTTTCTATTTTTTTTCATTTTTCTCCAACAGTAAGAAATTTTTTAAATGTTTTGACGAAAATTTTTAAAGGTCGTGGGACAGTCTAATTTTTCCCATTGATTATTAAGATCATTTTGTATATTTTCAGATTACACAGTCATTATTATAGTCCTGCACTACTGTGCAAAGTGTGTACTGTTTGTATAGTTTGCTGTTTTAATTTATAGGCTCTTTATCCTTAGTCTAGAGCAGAGGTCCCCAAACCCCGGGCCATGCACCGGTACTGGTCCGTGGCCTGTTAGGAACCAGGCTGCACAGCAGGAGGTGAGTGGCGGGTGAGTGTGCAAAGCTTCATCTGTATTTAAGGCCTCTCCCCATCACTTGCATTACCGCGTGAGCTCTGCCTCCTATCAGATCGACGGCAGCATTAGATTCTCAAAGGAGCATGAACCCTACTGTGAACTGCACATGCAAGGGATCCAGGTTACACGCTTCTTATGAGAATCTAATGCCTGATGATCTGAGGTGGAGCTGAGCCAGTTATGCTAAAACCGGGGAGCGGCTGCAAATACAGATTATCATTAGTAGAGAGGCTTGACTGCACAGAGACCATAATAAATCAATTGCTTGCAGACTCATATCAAAACCCTATCAGTGAGTGGCAAGTGAAGACAAGCTCAGGGCTCCCACTTATTCTGCATTATGGCGAGTTGTATAATTATTTCATTATATATTACAATGTAATAACAATAGAAATAAAGTGCACAATAAATGTAATGTGCTTGAATCATCCCGAAACTATAACCAACCCCCCAGTTCATGGAAAAATTGTCTTCCACGAAACTGGTCTATGGTACCAAAAAGGTTGGGGACCACTGGTCATGAGGATATCTATATGACAAATACTTTATTGGCCCTCTTTTTTTTCTTTTTCCTTTTGCCCCTCTTTTCCAGACCAGGACACTGTGTTTTGATCAAGCTTATGTTACCATTCCCTTATGAAAACTGGAGTGGGTACAGTGTACAAATGAGCTGAGATGTCCTATACCTACTCCCATGGCCATCAAGTCACTATCCTTTCTATACACCTGCGCCACAGCTAGAGACACTGCTCCAGACATTCTTGCTGGAGCACAGTGAAGAAGAATTACCTCTACACTCCTATAAGAACTCAAAATAGCCTCTGCCAAATCCCATCATGGAAAGGCCTGTGTTAGCATGTTCTTAGCAAGTTCAGTGTACTGAAAAAGATCAGATGAGTTAATGACTTTTTGCAGTTGATCTAAGTATTCAATCGTTTACTTGAAAGAGAATACTAAATCTGTTTGCAATCTTGGTCCTTTATTAAAAAGTCTTCAGAAGTTATACAGGAGGACAATTTGGGCCTTATTTTCAGCATGCTGCTAGCTTTTTGGTGCTTGCCAATAACAGAGCCAGAGTTTGAATGTAAATAAACTTTATAGTGCCTTGTTGATGTCTTTTAGTCTAAATGGACCTTTGGGAATGTTGATAGGCAGGCGATGACCGAGATTCATCCCTCAAGTGAATCACAAGAGAATCAGGCAGGGGTAGGGAACTGTCCCTTGCAGGCAGGGCCAGCACTGGCTCTTTCTTACTCCTTTAGTCCCCAACAGTGATACTACTCATTAGCCAGTGATGTAATCTTAGCACTTTCAGATAACATAAGTTTTGATTTTTTGTTCTCAGAATGATGAGGCAGATAAGAGAAAGTATATTCCAACAAAAGTGTTACATCCTTCTTTATCAATTAAAAGCATTCCAATAATTTATCAATTTAGGTTTTAGAAATTCCTATTAAATTATTTAGATGATAAAGTCGTTATTCATTGAGGCTTATAAATGAAGTAAAAGCAAGATTGTGTTCTTCATTTGAAAGTTAAAAACCAACTGGCTTTGGATTATGATGATCACAAATGCTCTCCTGTTTAATCAGCCTTAAAATATACAAGACTCAGTCACATAATACAAAATGTTAGATTCTTTTAGTTTCATATGATGATAATGTTGATTTAACTTGGCTTAATTATTGATCACTGTACAGCCTTTCTGGTTTCTCAGTGATTTATTCTATTCTATAAACAATTCAGTTCACAGCCCAAAATACGTCATTACAATAGGTAGAATAGACATGAAAATGACCGACATTGTTTCTCTTCTAAAATTTCAAAAACACAATTTATCTCTACCTTAAAGTTTAGACCACTCTTGCTGCCTAAAGCAATCACAATAATTTTATCAAACAGGATATATAACCACTCCAAATTACATTTAGTAAGTGTTTTTTATGAGTGTAAATTTTAAAAAGACAGCCTTCCTTGGCCTCTTTAGTATTAGATACAATTTTATCTCAAAATACTTGAGGATTTACTGAAACAATTTTATAGAGGAGCTACTCACATTCATGAAGGCAGGAATTCAAATCAGGGACAATTCAACCAACAGATCAGAGGAAACCAGAAATCAAAATCATGGTGCTGCACCGAAGCCCGGAGCCCACCCTCATGCAGCAAGAAGTCATTCTATTTTAGGAAATCTGTTTGTATGCCTCAATGTCCCTGAGGAATGTGAGGCCACAATAACTTACTTGACCTTCAGAGTGAGTTCTCCGTGAGTTTTAGTGGAGGTTGCATGAGCAAGAGGGGAGATGAGCAAGGTGGAGGCATCCCAGGAGAGCAGAAAGAACACTCCCTGGCTTTGTATGTAAGGCATGTTGGTTCATTCCCAACTCTTCAACTCTTCTCCAACTTGCTCAATGACCAATTGTTTAGCCATTCTGGACCTTGCTTTCCTCATCTGTAAAATGAACGGCTTGAACTACATCATCTCAGGCAGCTCTGTGGGGGGTTTTTTCTTTCATTTTTTTTGAGAAAGAATATTGAAATTTGTCAAGAAAATTGCTTATATTGTTATTTTGCAGTCATATAAATTGCACTAGAGCAAACAGGCAAGGAGCTCATCAGAGCTGCCTTAACCAAAAAGACAGCTATACTGTGGCTGAAAGCATGCTATGCGAGAAATTAGAAAATTGACTTTTGATATAGTCTCCACGTAAACTTGGGCAATTCATCTTTCCTCTCTGAACTTCTTGTTAGTAACAAGTCTTGAGAAGATTAAGTGAAATAATATATGTGAAAGTATTTGGTGAAGTACAAAATGCTGAACAAATATAAGGTGTTTTATTATGAGCCTACAGAGATATCACATCCATCAATAATCCTGCTAACATTCGGGCTACTTTAAGTCTGACCAGACACCCAAATTCCTCTCTACTTCTCTCACTTGCACACCAAATGCACCTACGGTGACTGTAGGATCAGAGTTTTTGATTAAGGAAGAAAATGACCCTGCTTTTACCATGGGATAATTATTTTCATCAACTTTGACACCTTAATCTTCCTTTATTATTTTAAGGATTTAAATATTTTATCAGTACCTGCTTTTGTCTGATGAATTTGTTTGCAGCTGGCTGAGCATTTTAATTGACAATTCTTTTGAAACAGCTAATGCATTGTAAACCCATTATTTCTTGGCTTTTATGCTGAGTAATTTGACAGCCATTAACACTTTTGGCTTTATTTTATTTAAGGGTTTCACCTGCATAGTTATCATTAAGTTACAGAATAATCTAGCAGTTTTAGGAGCTCCAAAATGAAAGCACCATTTTAAGTGATAAGCAATCCCACTAAGAATATGAATTTGAATTTACAAATTTAGGGACCCATAACCTGAGGTATTAGACTCAATGAGCAAAGCTGAAGATAGCATAGTTAATCAAAGACATAAATATAAAACCAAGAAACTGCTGCCGTCGTCCAGAACTTGAGCAAGGAAATATGTCTGGACTAGTGTCTGGAGAAATCCACACACTTGCTTTTCTCTCTCTCTCTCTCTTTGTTAAAGAAACAAGCAAAAAATCTTTCTCGCTATTAGGTCCAATTATTCTACTGATGGTACTGTCTGGACTCTGTTTACTACCTGCTCCAAAAGAAAAATGGTGCAGTCACTTTGACTTCCCCTTCAGATTTTCAGGAAATTCTGGAATTTGGGGACAGCCCTAAGTAGATATGAATGAAGCTTCTTAAGAAGCTGCCTTTTCATGCTGGATTTGCATGACCACATCACTCAGCACTCAGGAGCATCCTCATGTGCGCTTATATATCAGTGGGCCAACCACTGAGGTTAGGTTTGTCAGGTGTCATTGAAATTCAACATTAACTACATTCATCTTGTAGTTATTTTTAGTGAATCCTTCCTTTTGGGATCCTGTACTTATAAGCTGCAGTGGTTGAAGACTGGGATTTAAAGGTGTTTTTATACCAATAAAGGACTCTGTATAGAAGCTTGCTCATCTCCTGTTTACTCCTGTCCAAAGTGAAACCTCCTTTGGTCATCTGTAACCTAAGTAGACATATTTGTGAAATGTTATGTGGTTGACACTACATGTCACTGTAGGTTTTGTTTCTTTTCCTTTCCATGAAGAATTTACAATACCTTTCTTCCAAGCCACAATCCAAACATTTGAAAAATGTTCAGTCAGAATTCAGCTATAAATTTATCTCAGTCTAATGTGCCAAAAAGTTGAGATTTCTAATTATCTTTCTAAATCTCCGATGGCCATTGTCTGTTTGGTGTTTACAGCTGATGATTCAAAGGCTTTAATACCTGGGACATTAAGTGAAGATCTCAAAAGGTTTTCTCAAGAAAACTGGTAAAGTACATTGTTGGGAAGAGCAAAATCCTACCAGAAAACCACTGGGGAGTTGCTTCATTAGCTCACACTGCAAAGAACCACCTTTCCTACTTGGATTCGAGTAAACACAGGAAGCAATAGGACAAACAACCAAATGATCCAAACTGTTGGACCCAACCAAACAAGAAGCTTTATTTGCTCCTTTGTCGAGTGCTCCTTCAACTGACAGGAAGAAAAATAAGGTCCTATCCCATTTTCTTTGTCCCCAGATCTGCTTTGCCCCAGTTAGGCAACATTTTAAAATAAGGTTAGGAAACAAAATGGTCATTTCCTTTGCAGGACTAATTGTTTAAGCTCTTAAAGATATTTCTCTAAATATTTCAATAAGCATCTCCTCTCTGGCCTCTCTCCCTCACACCAGTTAATTTCCCCCCTCTTCCTTCTCATAGTCTTCAGTGTTTTGTTTTGTTTTTTTCTTTTTAATCAGGCAGCTGAAGCATGTCCCCTAATGTCAGCCATTTCCTACATCACTCTGTTTATAATTTTATCTTTGCTTCTCTAAGTGAACTATTTTCCCAATCCTCCTGTCAGCTATACCCTCACACCAGTCATAGGCTTCTTTTCATTGTGCTCTACTGTTGCTTAGAGTCACCAGAATCACCCTCCAAAGAGCACAGTAACTCAGCAGTGGTCCTTTCCTGAAGTAATTTAAACACTTCTGATGCAATCTTTGAACCTCTCCTGATCATCAGCAACATCAAAGTTAAATCTGTTGTTTGAGAAAGTGATCCATATCAAGCATGCTGTACCACTGAGAGATGAGATGCAGAACAGGATGATAAAGGCAATATCGTCAAGCTCAAAAATAAAATAAAGTCACAACATCATGGTCAGAAAGACAGTTTGTACTCTGTGTTCTCCTTCATCTCAGAGCAACACAGCAAAAAACAGGCACATGCTTCATGAGGAAAGGGCTATGCATTTTGATCTGCATAGAAGGAAACAGATTGCTTGGGCTGATGTACTGCTGTACCTACTCCCTCTGGTAGAGCCCAGAAATTGCTTTTTTTCTTAAATTGAATTTTAGTACAATAAAGACCAATAACCCAATTGTTGTATTTTATCTTTCAACCCTAAATGCAAGAAAATTATGGGCTCTCAGAGGAACACTGTATATTTTCCAGAAAATAAGAGACCACATTGGAAATCTTTTGAAAAGAATATCTTATTTGAGGATAACAAAGTACCTTACTGAGAAAATCTCCACTATTTAACTGTACATCACCCTGACTCTGATCACCTGCCATTTTGCATCTGAATTATGCTTCTTGCACTTAGTACATGAGCTAGAGTTACTGTGTACCAAATATCCCATGTGTTCCCCCACATGTTCCAGGCCGCTTTGGGGTAAAGTTGGGGCCATGTGACTTGGTCTAGCCAATGGGCTGTGAACTCAAGTGTCACTTCTGAGCAGAGCCAGTTAAAGCTGGGTGTGCTTCCTCCATTCTTCTCTTTCTATGCTGCTACAAGCTAAGAGGCCACAGGGTGAGAGCACAGCATCACAAGACTGAGAGAGCTGTGTCCCTCAGTCACCTGATGAAGGAAAGCCTCTGCCAACCCATAGCATGCTATGTGTGAGTTAAAAATAAATCTGTGATGACTAAGCCATTGAGATTTGGGGCTTTATCAGTTGTAGCAGCTAGAATCAATTGTCCTAAATAATAAAATGCATAATCACAGGACATTAGGGCAGAATGGGACTTAAGAAATCACCAATTCCAGCATGTTTCAAACTTTTGATTTATCTTATCAACAGAAAAACTTCATCACATAAAATACAAAAAACTTAGAGATGAAAGTGAATCTGCTTTGTTAGCAGTGTTGATGGACCTCCTAAAGTCCCAGCCTTGTCTCTTCTTCCCCTCCCCTACCTCCACCTTCAGCTACCAAAAAATCTCCGACATCCACACTTTCATAGACATACAGAGCAAGGTCGTCATGGGACACAGTTTGAAAAGGTACTAATCTAGCCCAGCTCCCTCAATTTGCAGAAGTTCTAGGAGCTTATATGTCTTGCCCATGTTCTTTCTTACACATAGCCAAAACAGGGCTATTTCTGTGTGTGTGAATTTTTTCAACCCATATCATAAAGCGAAGGTTGAATTCTACCAGATGGTAAAATTTTTGAGAAAAGGGGTTGTGATGATGATTTTATTAGTTTGCCTCTAGGGTGAAGTCCAGCCCACTAACTACCTGTTGATGCTCCATGAATATTCACTGGTTGCATATTTATCAAAAGACCCATCAATGTTTGTATATATCCAAGGTACCAATAAAAATTTTAAAATGTAAATGGGAACTGCTGCAGGCATATGGAAATGAGTCTGATGTTATATTCTAGAGACAAGCCACATAATTCCTGGGACCCAGACATTCCAATTCTATGAATATATTCCCAAGAGAAATACATGCACATTTACAACAGAATTCCCATTCAAGAATATTTTAGCAGCACTGTTCACTATTGAAAGAACCTATTTTGAATAGCAATCTTCCATTGGAGAGTTGATGACTACGATGTGGTACATTTCACAGAAGTTAAAATGAACAAACTATAGTATCATAGAAAATACAGATTAATCTTGGCAATGTAATATTTAAAAAAATTAATTCCCCCCAAAAACTACACATAGTATGATATTCTTTCTCATAAGTTTAAACAACAAATAAGTGTGTTTGTGTGTATTGTGTATGTGTGTGTAAATGACTATGTGTGATATACATGGAAGCAATAGATACAGCTTTCACATATAGAAAGGAAGGATAATATTTAGCCTGGATTAACAGAGACAAAGGAATGGAGGGAATACAGTTAGATGCCAGTCATTATTTCCAAGGTCTTAGCTTTGGCTTATGTTTTGTGTTCACATGTGCTTATTATTTTTAGATAGTTAGACAGATAGATGTGGACCAACAATGAGCATGTGATTTGAACCAAGACTGTCCCAATTCTGGGACTTAGGTCTAAAGGAAAAAAATAATGTTAAAGGACTCCAATGGATTTTAGGACAAAAAAGGAAGCAAAATTTGCTTCCCTATCCCTCCATAAGGATACCAAACACACATTTAGCTACTCTTGGTTTAAATATTGAAGGGAAAATTAGCAATTATCTGATAATATCAGTAGCTTTTGGAAAGACAGATAAAGAACTATTCTAGGTGACCTAAAGAGTACAAATGGTAAATGATAGCCAATTTAAGAATAACAATGGGGCTTCCCTGGTGGCGCAGTGGTTGAGAGTCCGCCTGCCAATGCAAGGGACACGGGTTCGTGTCCCAGTCCAGGAAGATCCCACATGCCGCGGAGCGGCTGGGCCCGTGAGCCAAAAAAAAAAAAAAAAAAAAAAAAAAAGAATAACAATGGACATTCATGCCTCAAGGAGGAGAAAAATATATATGATCCATTCAATTATGGATGTTAACATACAAACATTCACATACACTTCACCTAAGAAGGATAAAATGGCACCAGAATAGTTTAAACAGTCTTTGAATGCACTCCACACTTCTCATTTCACATCCTGAACACTAGCATAGTGTACTTCCACTCTGCCTAGATTTCCCCTCTGACCAGGTGGGTAATCTAGAGTTGACTAACCAGTTTTCATACCCCAGTTTCCCCATTGGTTGTTGTGAGTGCAGGGGAGAGAAATTTTCCACCCCAAAATGTGTCTCTTTGGCATGAGGATTAATTCAAGCTGATAATTTTTAAGAAACAGAAGACGCAGAAAGTTTTTCTTTTTACGTCCCCCTTAACTGCCTAAAGAATTTAGATAGATTCCTGGTCTGTTTCCAGAATAGAGCGATCACCAGAGGTATCTGCAAAGAATACGGGCTAAAGTGGTGGGGGAAACTCAGCAGGGCCTAGAGATCAGAGTCCATTCTTGTCCTACTGTCTCTGCATGGCCCAGTAGAGATTTATTTACCAAGAATTTGTTTTCTATCTTCATGTGAATTGCCTTCCTCCCCTTTGAAGTCCCAAACCACTATCTACAACATTTTCTTTTGCCTTTAGCTGAAGATGGTATTTAAGGTGAGGGCTTTGGCCATCTTGGCAACTTACTTAGTTTTCCTGGGTCTCTCCCATGTATACATGTTATTAAACTTTTGTTTGATTTTTCTCCTGTTAATATGTCTCATGTCAATTTAATTTTTATACCCGCTAGAATAACATAGAAGGGTAGAGGAAAATTTCTTCCTCGCTGACATGAGCATTAGGAAATGAATAAAATTATTAGTACAGGATCTGATACTTAAACATTTTCAAAAAAATGTTGGTTAAATTTTAATCTCAAAGTAGACCAAAAGGAAAAGAAAATTGAGATGCATAGTCAGTGATGTTTGAGGCATGCTATAATCTGATAATACAGATGTAAGTCCTTTAAAAAGAACTAGCTAAGCCTCATTCCTCCCACTTTCCCCAAACTGTCCATCCAGAAACATAGAAAAAGAAAATGTGCATACGTTGGTAATCTGTAGGTATAGTGTAGTGGCTTTCTATTAAATAATCAATGTTCATTTATAGCATATTTTGAGTTTCAGAATAATTATTTTGTTCTATTTGGTGCTGTGATAATAAAGGTAATGAATTTTATCTTCATTTTTGTGCTAGAGTTCCATTAAAATATTTATTAAAATTAGGAAATTTTTAAACCATGGAAACTTAATTGCATTAATTATCCTTTCTTACCCTCAAATGTTTTATAATGAAACTAAATAATGAATGCAATAATGAAGCAAAGGACAAGCTGGATTTGCATATTTTATAAACATGCTCAGGAAAGTAACTGTGCTATTTTGTTTGGAATTGTAGTTAGGTTAATCATGTGTTGATGAAAGACAGAGCTCAATTTCCTTGGGGGAGGGAAGGGTGAAGAAGGGAGACTTTGAAATGATGTCCTGGGTGTCCTCCTTTGCTCTCATATGGGAGAAGATCAGAAAATAAAGTGTTCAAAAAATATTGATATTTACATAGAAGTTAATGAAATGAAACTTGAAGCAGTTTTTCCATTGCCCTCTTGTGTGACATAAATATGTTTAATTGACTGAGTGAAAATCTAGATTGAGAAAATCCTTTCAAGGCTTTAGCTCATGAAATGTTCTGAATTGCTTCATGATATAAAAATTATCGTAAAAAAGAGTGGAAGAGGCTGATGCACTTGACCATCTTTGCTCATTAGTTCCAGGAAGGCACACTATTCACTAGGTTGGCAGCTGTCCTGCTCCAATCCCTAGCTACCACCCCTCCAGGTAGGTAGAATGCTTCCTTGGACACTCTTCCTCCCTCCCCTCTCACACACATACAACTGAGACTGCAGATCCCTGACAACAGTGAAGTAAGTAGCACAGTGCATTTTTGGTCAGTGTTTCTCAGAACAATGTCTTATTGGGTGAAGAATCTCTGAATAAAGAAATGCTCTAATTCTTCTGGAAATTGTTCTTTGATATACTGCATTCATTCAATATCATAGCAATAACAAGGTCTTGGGGAAGAAAGAAAAGGGGCACCTGGGCAAAAGAGAGTATACTGTATGAAAATCTGACAGAATCTTAGAATTTAAGTGGACACTACTATGTCTGCTCCTCAACCCAATTTGTTTATCTGAGAATAGAAACTTTCTATCACACCTGTGGACAAAGCGTGAGACCAAGGTCAGTCTTCTCTGTTTCTTGAAAATTCTGATCTTACATTATTTGAGTATGAGAGTGAGAAAAAAATGACATGTGACCTATGAAAAATATTGTCAAATAAGGTAATGATTCAGAAGATAAATGACACTTCTGAAAATAATTTAAAGTAGAAATCAGAAGAAAAATTCCAGGAACTGTTTGACATATTCAGTAAAATTCAAGAGACATGGCTGCTATTAAATAAAAGGAGGCTATTATAAATAACAGGGTGAGGCAAAAAGTCAAATAAATCAAATAGGATGAACTGTTAAAAAATAATGCTATAGACAAGTTAAAATTTGTTTTGTAGCAAGAAGTGTCAATTCTAAAAAGGTGTATATCAGGTAACTGTATAAAAAACTCAAGAGCCTTCTCAGAACTCAGAAGAATGGGACAAAATTAAATGCAAAAGAAGATGACTGAAGTAGAGGATGGGAAACAGAACAAAGCAGGCAAACAAGTAATTTTCTTAAAGGAGAGAACAGAAGGATCAGAACAAAAGCAATCAGAGAAAAGCACAATCAATATTTTCTGAGCAAACTGAAAAGTCTCACTGTGTTCTAATATGACTGACTAAAATATACCTATTGATACACTGTTGAACTATAAGAAAAAAAGGGAATTCTGATACTTTTTAAGCTATAAGAATGAAGAAATAAATTCTGCATATGTTAGTTCAAAAAAAAGAAAGTGGTTTCCCACAAAGGACTCAAATCAGGCTGACTCCAAATACTTTCACCATTGTATAGACTATGAGTCAAGGAAGAAACATGCAAATAATGATAAAATAAGACTGTGGCCTAATATTAAAAAATCTATGAAATCTGTTTTTCATGAACTAAGGCAGAAATATGTTCTCAGACATGTGAGTGATCATAATACCTAGTATTTGTATGTTAAGGCACATGAAGAGGTACTCCAATCAACCCAGAAATAGAGCATAATCAAGAATTCAAAATTGCCCATCACCATTAAAAAAGGACTATTTTAAACAGTAAAACCAGGTTTAAAAGGCAAAAGACTAAATTATTTTTGTATTTGTTAAGAATATTATATTAAAAATACCTCTAAAAATAAATAATAAATACTTTCTCCTTCAAAACACCCTTATGCCTCTGTGAACATCACTGCTAATCAATCACCTGCTGAGATGTTATGAAGACTCAGAATCCTTCTCAGCACAGTGTTCTGAGCCCTCACTATGAATTTATTAGAATTGGCCTTAACATAAAACTATGTGACATCACAGGGTTAAAGATCAGGACTTTTTAACCTAGAGAAAATAATTCAAAAGGAATTCTTTATTAAAAACTTCAACAAATATATGCTGTCTACAGGAGACCCACTTCAGACCTAGAGAAACATACAGACTGAAAGTAAGAGGATGAGAAAAGATATTCCATGCCAATGGAAACCAAAAGAAAGCTGGAGTAACAATTCTCATATCAGACAAAATAGACTTTAAAATAAAGACTATTACAAGAGATGAAGAAGGACATTATATAATGACCAAGGGATCAAGCCACAAAGAAGATATAACAATTGAAAATATTTATGCACCCAACATAGGAGCACCTCAACACATAAGGCAAATACTAACAGCCATAAAAGGGGAAATCGACAGTAACACATTCAAAGTAGGGGACTTTAACACCCCACTTTCACCAATGGACAGATCATCCAAAATGAAAATAAATAAGGAAATGCAAGCTTTAAATGATACATTAAACAAGATGGACTTACTTGATATTTATAGGACATTCCATCCAAAAACAACAGAATACACATTTTTCTCAAGTGCTCATGGAACATTCTCCAGGATAGATCATATCTTGGGTCACAAATCAAGCCTTGGTAAATTTAAGAAAATTGAAATTGTATCAAGTATCTATTCCGATCACAACACTATGAGACTAGATATCAATTACAGGAAAAGATCTGTAAAAATACAAACACATGGAGGATAAACAATACACTACTTAATAGGAAGTGATCATTGAGGAAATCAAAAAATACCTAGAAACAAATGACAGCAGAGACAAAACAACCCAAAACCTATGGGATGCATCAAAAGCAGTTCTAAGAGGGAAGTTTATAGCAATACAATCCTACCTTAAGAAACAGGAAACATGTCAAATAAACAACCTAACCTTGCACCTAAAGCAATTCAAGAAAGAAGAACAAAAAACTGCCAAAGTTAGCAGAAGGAAAGAAATCATAAAGATCAGATCAGATATAAATGAAAAAGAAATGAAGGAAACGCTAGCAAAGATCAATAAAACTAAAAGCTGGTTCATTAAGAAGATCAACAATTGATAAACCATTAGCCAGACTCATCAAGAAAAAACGGGAGAAGATACAAATCAATAGAATTAGAAATGAAGAAGGAGAAGTAACAACTGACACTGCAGAAATACAAAAGATCATGAGAGATTACTACAAGCAACTCTATGCCAATAAAAAGGACAACCTGGAAGAAAGGGACAAATTCTTAGAAATGCACAACCTGCCAAGACTGAAGAAGGAAGAAAGAGAAAATATGAAGAGACCAATCACAAGCACTGAAATTGAAACTGTGATTAAAAATCTTCCAACAAACAAAAGCCCAGGGCCAGATGGCTTCACAGGAGAATTCTATGAAACATTCAGAGAAGAGATAACACATATCCTTCTCAAACTCTTCCAAAATACAGCAGAGGGAGGAACACTCCCAAACTCATTTTATGAGGCCACCATCACCCTGATACCAAAACCAGACAAGGGTGTCACAAAGAAAGAAAAGTACAGGCCAATATCACTGATGAATATAGATGCAAAAATCCTCAACAAACTACTAGCAAACAGAATCCAACAGCACATTAAAAGGATCATACACCATGATCAAGTGGGGTTTATTCCAGGAATGCAAGGATTCTTCAATATACAAAAATCAATCAATGTGATACACTATATTAACAAACTGAAGGAGAAAAATCATATGATCATCTCAATAGATGCAGAGAAAGCTTTCGACAAAATTCAACACCCATTTATGATAAAAACCCTCCAGAAAGTAGGCATAGAGGGAACTTTCCTCAACATAATAAAAGCCATATATGACAAGCCCACAGCCAACATCATCCTCAATGGTGAAAAACTGAAAGCATTTCCACTAAGATCAGGAACAAGAAAAGGTTGCCCACTCTCACCACTCTTATTCAACATAGTTTTGGAAGTTTTAGCCACAGCAATCAGAGAAGAAAAGGAAATAAAAGGAATCCAAATTGGAAAAGACGAAGTAAAGTTGTCACTGTTTGCAGATGACATGATACTATACATACAGAATCCTAAAGATGATACCAGAAAACTATTAGAGCTAATCAATGAATCTGCTAAAGAAGCAGGATACAAAATTAATGCACAGAAATCTCTGGCATTCCTATACACTGATGATGAAAAATCTTTAAGTGAAATCAAGAAAACACTCCCATTTACCATTGCAACAAAAAGAATAAAGTATCTAGGAATAAACCTACTGAAGGAGACAAAAGACCTGTATGCAGAAAATTATAAGACACTGATGAAAGAAATTAAAGATGATACAAACAGATGGAGAGATATACCATGTTCTTGGGTTGGAAGGGACAACACTGTGAAAATGACTCTACTACCCAAAGCAATCTACAGATTCAATGCAATCCCTATCAAACTACCACTGGCATTTTTCACAAAACTAGAACAAAAAACTTCACAATTTGTACGGAAACACAAAAGACCCTGAATAGCCAAAGTAATCTTGAGAACGAAAAACGGAGCTGGAGGAATCAGGCTGCCTGACTTCAGACTATACTACAAAGCTACAGTAATCAAGACAGTATGGTACTGGCACAAAAACAGAAAGATAGATCACTGGAACAGGAAAGAAAACCCAGAGATAAACCCACGCACATACAGTCACCTTATCTTTGATAAAGGAGGCAGGAATGTACAGTGGAGAAAGGACAGCCTCTTAAATAAGTGGCGCTGGGAAAACTGGACAGGTAAATGTAAAAGTATGAGATTAGATCACTCCCTAACACCACACACAAAAATAAGCTCAAAATGGATTAAAGACCTAAATGTAAGGACAGAAACTATCAAACTCTTAGAGGAAAACATAGGCAGAACACTCTATGACATAAATCACAGCAAGATCCTTTTTGACCCACCTCCTAGAGAAATGGAAATAAAAACAAAAATAAATGGGACCTAATGAATCTTAAAACCTTTTTCACAGCAAAGGAAACCATAAACAAGAGCAAAAGACAACCCTCAGAATGGGATAAAATATTTGCAAATGAAGCAACTGACAAAGGATTAATCTCCAAAATTTACAAGCAGCTCATGCAGCTCAGTAACAAAAAATCAAACAACCCAATCCAAAAATGGGCAGAAGACCTAAAGAGACATTTATCCCTAGAAGATATACAGACTGCCAACAAACACATGAAAGAATGCTCAACATCATTAATCATTAGAGAAATGCAAATCAAAACTACAATGAGATATCATCTCACACCAGTCAGATGGCCATCATCAAAAAATCTAGAAACAATAAATGCTGGAGAGGGTGTGGAGAAAAGGGAACCCTCTTGCAGTGCTGATGGGAATGTGAATTGGTACAGCCACTATGGAGAACAGTATGGAGGTTCCTTAAAAAACTACAAATAGAACTACCATATGACCCAGTAATCCCACTACTGGGCATACACCCTGAAAAAACCATAATTCAAACAGAGTCATGTACCAAAATGTTCATTGCAGCTCTATTTACAACAGCCATGAGATGGAAACGACTTAAGTGTCCATCATCGGATGAATGGATAAAGAAGATGTGGCACATATATACAATGGAATATTACTCAGCCATAAAAAGAAACGAAATTGAGCTATTTGTAATGAGGTGGATAGACCTAGAGTCTGTCATACAGAGTGAAGTAAGTCAGAAAGAGAAAGACAAATACCGTATGCTAACACATATATATGGAATTTAAGAAAAAAAAATGTCATGAAGAATCTAGGGGTAAGACAGGAATAAAGACACAGACCTACTAGAGAATGGACTTGAGGAAATGGGGAGGGGGAAGGGTAAGCTGTGACAAAGTGAGAGAGTGGCATGGACATATATACACTACCAAATGTAAAACAGATAGCTAGTGGGAAGCAGCCACATAGCACAGGGAGATCAGCTCGGTGCTCTGTGACCACCTAGAGGGGTGGGATAGGGAGGATGGGAGGGAGGGAGACGCAAGAGGGAAGAGATATGGGAACATATGTATAACTGATTCACTTTGTTATAAAGCAGAAACTAACACACCATTGTAAAGCAATTATACTCCAATAAAGATGTTAAAAAAAATAAACTTCAACAAACAAGATCATCTAAAGATAAAGAAGATATGAGGAAAATGTTAGTTAATCCTAAGTTATTGTGATATATTCCTTATCGTGAATATAGTTATCCATCCTCATGAATACATAACAAGGCCTGCTGTAAACAGGAAGTTACAAGCCGGGATTACAAGGGGACAGACTGGAAGGCAATATGCAAATTTGGAAAGATTGTTGATGGTTACCAGTGACTATTCAGTTTTCTTTTTTTAATGAAATTTTTAATAATTTGTAAAGGAAGAGAAGGAAATATTGCATGATTTAAGATGGACCATTAATTTAATACATTTTTATAACACTAATTTAGAATTAAATTTAATGTAATAACTGCAGAGTAAATAGGATTGATGACGTGTGTTCTATTTCCAATTCAGGCAAGACCATCAGTTCTCTATTCCATGGAATCTCTTACCTTAAAAATTTACTCCAATGTGCCATGTTCTATTTCTACTCAAAACAATGAAAAGCGTGGCCAAATCACAGATATTCTCAGTGGAAATATAAAGTTAGTGGGGCTCTCACAATTTTTGCAACATTACCTATCATCGGGATATCAGTACAAGTCTTAAAAGTAAAAAAAAAAAAATGAAATCAGTGAAATAGAATTATGTGTTTTAACTGAATTCTTCTTTTTTTTTTTTGTGGTACGTGGGCCTCTCATTGTTGTGGCCTCTCCCCCATGTGGAGCACAGGCTCCGGACGTGCAGGCTCAGCAGCCATGGCTCATGAGCCTAGCCGCTCCGTGGCATGTGGGATCTTCCCAGACCGGGGCACAAACCCATGTCCCCTGTATCAGCAGGCGGACTCTCAACTACTGCGCCACCAGGGAAGCCCTGAATTCAATACTTTGAATTCAATTCATTTAAACATATTTTTGCCAATTCAGATGCTAGTAATCTTGAATCCAGTTATCCTACGGATCTGTGTACCTGTAACAGACTAATGCCAAGTAGAAGAGTTTAACAGAAAAACAAGGAGTTTCATGGAAAGGTAGAAATCGGAGAATAGGACAAGTGATTAAGTTATCCAGTGATGAACAGGGCTCTGGAGGATTCACCTTTCCTATTTACACAAAATTCAGCCAACCAACTCAACCTAAATTTTCTCTTAATTAGCTGTCACAGTTTTTAAACCATAACTGGCAAACTTAATTTACACTTGGATTAGAAAAACACTAGAAGTAGAAGGCTAATAAATGTGACCCTGGGGGTCACTGACAGCAGAATTGATCATAATGTCATCTATCACGTATGTAATAAGAGACTGAAAATCAAAGAATAAACCAGTTTCTCCAGGTAAATTTAAAATAAGGACACCACCAATCCTTGAGTCTACCTTTATTAATATCCCTTGGACATGAAGAATCCTACTTTAGTGTTATACTTACCTTTCATAATTCTGTTTGTAACTACATTTAAAGGACAAAATTAACTGCCAATCAATCTCAAAAGAAACACAATATCTTAACTTTTAACTTCTATTGTGTTTGAGATATTTTTCACTTTTAAGTCTATTTGTTTTAACAGATAGACTTTAACAGAAGTCTATGTGGTATATCTATCTAAAATACCTGGTATTCAAAGCAAGTAAAAAGAGAAAAATTTTGTGAGGTGTGCTCCAGCTGTGAGGATGTACTCAGTGCAAGCTCAAGTTCATTCCTGGGACTCAGTCCTCTTTCAGCCTTTACTCTCCCTCTTTGTCTCTGGCTTTAAAACGGAGCCTTATTTCTCTCTGTCCCATCTTTTCCAGACTGCCAAATGTTTTCAAAGATCCAGTTGCCTCCATTTTTCTCAGTAGCACCACAATAATAATATTTTTTTCCAGTGAGTAAACTTAAACAAGGTTATCTTTGCTTTGTTTAATAAAAACTCTGTGTGTGTGTGTGTGTGTGTGTGTGTGTGTGTAGAGATTTAACTGTCACTTCCATTTCTTCATCTGCTACATCAAATAATCACAAATAGAATTTGTAAGGAAAAGCCTTTTATGAATTTATAACATTTAAAAGAATTTCAGAAATTTACATGTGAAATGCATGAGTACACTAGGAAATTAACATAAAGATAAAAAGCAAGGGCCTTTTAGGAAAAAGGAGGAGGTAACTATGTCAGTGAGAATATAATTGCTGTGTTTGAATAGTAAGTTCAGTGGAGAGCTCCTAGACAACAAAAGCTAAAAAGGAAATGCAAAAAGTGATGGCAGAAATCTTAGCAGATGAGAGAAGAAAACAAGCAAGTAGTTTACATTTTCCAGGAATCAAAATTCTAAAAAGAAATCATCATTATTGTTATGAATCCTTGTGAAAATGAACACTGAGTAATATAAAGGAAAATAGCTTTATCTGAAGTACTGAAAAGGGATCAGTGAATTTTTTTTTTTACTTCTAGGCAACCTTATATTTTTGAAGATTTACCTTTTCTCTTATTTAATTAAACTAATTAAATAATAATTGTAATAATTGAATTAAGGAAATCAAAATAATTTCTCTTTGAGCTATTTTAATTGTTATATTCAGAAATAATCTATTCTAATGTTTTTTAAATATTAGGGGCATTAGGCAGTATGCCATGAATATTTATTATGTTATCAATTATAATGAGTTTTGCTGTTATT
The DNA here is from genome assembly GCF_000442215.2 of Lipotes vexillifer. NCBI lineage: Eukaryota > Metazoa > Chordata > Mammalia > Artiodactyla > Lipotidae > Lipotes > Lipotes vexillifer. The sequence goes on along the minus strand of NW_006777583.1, from coordinate 3,770,080 downwards.
GTCTTTTTTTAAAGTAAAAAAAAGTCATAATACTTGTAAAGAGAAAATATAAATGACAGATTTTATGTGTCAAAAGAGAAAGTCATAGTATAAAGCTTAAATTACATAAACCCCAAAATCACTTTTTTCTTCTATATGTTTGACAACATTCTGAAATTTCTGAGCCCCTAATTAAATAATGAAGAAGACACAGTGTGAAAAATCATGACTATACACTTTCCAAGTAAGGAGCTGAGTAAGAAGAAAGTTCATTTTACATAACAGAAATGGAGCAACATAAAGTAAATTACCAAAACTTAAATTTCAGACATTATACTGCTATTTGGTCTATGTTTTGTTAAAAGAAAACATTCTACCTAAGAAGCAGAATACAACACCATGATTTTATTTCAAGTAACTAGATAGACAGTTAAAGTTTACACATTTTAAGCCGACTGCTTTTTAAATGAGTTTGGTTGACAACATTTTTGAAATCTGAAATGCAATCATAAAATGTAGTTTTGTTATACTGTTTTGGTAAATGCAATATTCAAGATTTTCTCTTGTACTCCACATGCTAATAAACTTTATATAAATAGATTTTGCTTACTTCACCTAACAAGACCTCAAGAGTATTTAATATATTCTTCAATTTATTTTGAGGCTTATATCAAGAGGAGACTCTATGTTTAATAATTTTTTAATGAAATAGAATTTGATCTCAAATAAATTAAAAAGACATCTTAAGACTGGAGATGTCTTTTACTCCAACATAGTGTGTATCTGAGCTTCAAACCTCTTAATCACTTAAAGGAAAATGCTTACTTTTTATCCTTGTTTTTATCCTTCCCCCAATTACAAACATCTATCAGTGAAAATTCTAAGGCTTGGAACTTTGTCATCATAATAATCATCATAATTGTCTGGCACAGAGTAAGCACTCAATGTTTACTGAGATAATGGAAAATCAACAAATACCCATCTACTGTGTTCCAAGAACTATGCTTCATATATACCCCTCATGTGTACCTCACATTTACATGTTTTATATTTACTCTTCACACGTAACCTTGCAAGTTAGGGATTATAATCCTCATTTACAAAAAGGAAAGAGGTATGTGGAGTTTAATCCAAACAGAGTATTATACAGCTAAGAGTGAAAGAACTAAGTTTCATACTCTTTATTTTCTGGTTCCAAATTTGAATATTTTTCTACTAAGCCTATTAAAGCATTAAGGTACTTACAGTAATACTTTCAAAGAAACAGAAAGATATCCCATGCTCTTAGACTGGAAGAATTAATATTGTTAAAATGGCCATACTACCAAAGCAATCTACATATTTAATGCAATAATTGTCAAATTACCCATGACATTTTTCACAGAACTAGAACAAATTACCCTAGCATTTATATGCAACCACCAAAGACCAAAAATTGGCAAAGCAATCCTGAGGGAAAAGAACAAAGCTGGAGGCTTGACCCTCCCAGACTTCAGACAATACTATAAAGCTACAGGAATCAAAACAGCATCATGCTGGCACAAAAGCAGACATATAGATCAATGGAACAGAATAGAGGGCCCAGAAATAAACCCACATACCTGCATTCAATTAATCTATGTCAAAGGAGGCAAGACTATACAACGGAGAAAAGACAGCCCCTTCAACAAGTGGTGTTGGGAAAGCTCGACAGCTACATGTAAATCAATGAAACTGGAACACTCCCTCACACTATATACAAAAATGAACTCAAAATGATTTAAATATCTAAATATAAGACATGACACCATAAAACTCCTAGAAGAGAACATAGGCAAAACATTCCTGGACATAAATCATAGCAATATCTTCTTAGATCTATCTCCCAAGGTAAAAGAAATAAAATCAAAAATAAACAAATAGGACCTAATCAAACTTAAACGCTTTTGCACAGCAAAGGAAACCATCAGAAAAACGAAAAAATAACCTATGGAAGAAAATATTTGCAAAAGATGCAACCAACAAGGGGTCAATATCCAAAATATACAAACAGCTCTTTCAACTCAATATCAAAAAAAACAAACAACTCAGTCAAAAAATAGGCAGAAGACCTGAATAGACATTTCTCCAAAGAAGATATACAGATGGCCAACAGCCACATGAAAAGATGCTCAACAGCACTCATTATTAGAGAAATGCAAATCAAAACCACAATGAGGTATCACCTCGCACTAGTCGGAATGGTTATGATCAAAAAGTCTACAAATAATAAATGCTGGAGAGGGTGTGGAGAAAAGGGAACCCTCCTATACTGTTGATGGGAATGTAAATTGCTACAGCCACCATGGACAACAGTTATGGAGGTTTCTTAAATGGAGAAAAAAACCTAAAAACAGAGTTACTATATGATCCTGTAATCCCACTCCTGGGCATATATCTGGAAAAAAAGAAAACTCTAATTTATGTAATGATATAAGCACCCCAATATTAATTCATTCTTTAGCTGTGTCTATTCTGCCTTTAAGCTAACTAATGAGATCTTAAAATTTCTACCAAGATATTTATATTAGTATAAATACTGTTGATTCATGTTGTTCTGTATGTTAAATTCATCTGCTTCCTTTTCCCCCCACCTGCTTTCTGTCATGAATTACTGTTTTACAAAACAATTAAGATTATTTTAAAATTACCAACGATTTATAATTACCAAGGTAATCATTTTTCTTCTGATAATGGCTTTTTACAAATAGATGTTATAACAGACTGTCATTTTCAAGATTTTAATATCACACATACATTAATGGGCAGTCAGAGTTCAAATGCAGGTGTATCTGCTTGTAACCCAAAGTCTTTTTACAATTCTTCCTGGAATGGATGAGTCGATATACATATGCTTATACTTTGTTCATATTTTGGAATATCTATAGTAAATGTTTCAAATTAAAAAATAGATGTTATATCATCTCTTCAATAATGATTATAGTTTAACTTTTGTTTATTCAAATAACTAAATTTCCAGGTATAAAGTCATCTATTTGGTGAATTTGGTGACTCTTCCATAGTGACAAATTTCCTCATGCAATTCTTGGCTGTCTGTTCATCTTTGTGTTCCAGAATTACTGTTTGACCTGTTCCTTTCTTAGATAGTTACCTCAGGTGTTTGTGGGAAAAGGGCAGGGTATGTTTTGTAGGTGAGTTTGTAGCTGGACTTCTACTCTCTGACTCTATGCCCCTTTCAGGGGTCACTAGCCAGGCAAGGGACTCCCTCCCTGGCCTCACAGCCTACACATATCACTTTATCTTGACAGCAAACTCCTTTTGCCCACTGCTCAGCACCTTTGGAGATAAAAGGCAGGGACTGACTGGTTTTCCTCCTCATAAAGAAATTACCCTATTACTCATCCCAATGTCCCAGAAACCTTATCTGCTTCTCATATTCATTGATTTTTGGGTTGCAGCTCCCTGGGAACCACTCCCACATCTGCAGTGACATTATCCTGCTTTCTTTGTTGATGTGCCTTTTCAAATTCATCAGCTTTCTTTTTTCCCCCTCTGCTTTCTTTCTGTCGTGAATTATTATTATTATTTTTAATATAATTAAGATTATTTTTAAAAATACCTCTTCAGCTCTTTTAAGAAATGTGGGAAAGCACATGCATATGTTGAGCCAACCATCTTTATCCAACTAATTTCTTTGCAGACTCCATTAATTTAATTGAGCAAGAAAAATACTTTCTCAAAAATGATTATTTTTACCTAAAATATGAAGGCTAAAAGTATTAAACTTATTTTTCATGAAATAATCATAGAGATGGCAAGCAAGACAAGTCAGTTTTATTTTATTTTTTCCTGTGCTCATTATTAAACTATCATCTCTTAGCTTCAAATTCACTCTTCTATTCTTCACTTTTTGTGATTCTGGGACTGGGACTCTGCAAACCATTTCTCTTTGTCTTGCGGGATCGCCATTAGGCTCTGACAATAGGGGGCACTAGAGAGAGAGTAGACAACAGAAGAGAAAAAGGATACTGCCCTTCTAGGTTATTTCCTCTTCCTATTTTGATTCCTGTTATGTTCATTACCATCCAACAAAGATACACCTGGCAGTGGCTGGTTATTCCAGTAAGTGCAGCTGATTCCAGTTGCATTTTTTCCAACACTGGCAGAACCAACATCACTGTGGCTTCTCACTGGCCCCATCTGCAGCAGCCAGTTGGTATCTCCTCCTTAAAAGTCTGGTTCCCAGTCCTGTGC
>NW_006777583.1:3762786-3765858 GCF_000442215.2 Lipotes vexillifer | reverse complement strand
CATTCCTGAGGCACTAACTCGGCTCAGCCACACCCTCTCCTCAGAAGTCTGAGCCCAAGCTCTGTGAGTCCCTCAGCCAAGATTCTAAATTTTTGATAATCTTCCCTTAATTTTCTCAGTTCTAGGGACGGTCTGTGAAACCTTAGTGTTCCCTTTATCAGATGTCCAATTCCTGGATGACCATTCTTTATATTAAATTCTCTTGTTAAAATTACTCTGGTTTCTATCAACTACGTGGACTCTGAATAATATACTTCCCTACTTATCATGGCTGTTTTCAAATGCTCAGTGAGCCCTCTGTCTTACTGTCAAAATAACCATTAATTTTTTTATATGTGAAAAATATATACTATATGCTTTATTGAAACATTGAAAAATTCAGTTAAAGGAAAATGGACATGGTCCCCTCTCTCTAATAATTTCAAAGAAATGAGTTTGAAAGTGTAAATAAAAGCATTTCCATAAAATTTTTCTCTAAACAAGTTTTTCTGAAGCCCCAAAGCACCAAACTCCTTATTATATGTCTTTGGAAATCTTTTTATTCCAATAAATCAGGGTATTTTTCTATCCAAGACTGGGAAAGTGTTAATATCAAATGGATGCTATCAGTTGAATTGTATTTATATTTCTTTAACTCTTGATCTAAATTATAAATTTTCTTTTAAATAAGTAGCAAAAGAGAGCAAAAACTGATTAGATATTTATTAGGTTTATGTTTTGTTTTTGTAAAAATCAGTGGATGCTAACTAGTTGTTAGTAGTCAGAAAGACAGAAGGCATGAAAGCAGAAGAGACTTCAATGTGGATTATGAGCTGTGGCTTTCATCCTGATGCACTAAATGGTTAAATAGTTGAGTCCAAATACATGCTGTCTGTGGCAGCTCAATCTCAGCAGGTAGCCACATCACCAGTTTTAAGAATCAAAAACTCCAGATGAAACAACAACACAACATATACAAGACCCGGACTTTTTCATAGCTCACTCACCAAGAAATACTAAAACATGCATATTTTGGGACTTGAACCAGCTGCTTCATGAAAAGTCTGGCTTTTAACATAAATGTCTCACATAGCTTGGCGGCCATGAGAATATGGACAAAAGCCATTTCTTTCTAAGGTAATCAGAAAATTAGGTGAGGAAACTTGACTATTAGTGCTGGTACTTTAAAGGTACCCAACTACTGACTGGCAAGCTGAGTATGGAGCAAAAGTGTAAGGAAATGACCAGTAATCTGCCAAGGTGATGATTCTGCCACCAGGTTGGAGCTGCCAGGCCATCTTTGAGATTGCCCTAAATGAATACTAGGGCAGCAACACAGCCTGGACACAGAAATTGCTTCTGGGATGACGGTGAGAAGCTTGTCTGCCTGTTCCATATAAAAATAACTGGGTGACATATCATGAAAGAATACTTCGTGAAGAGCTTTAAAAACACATATCTCCTTTCCAACCAAGAACCAGTCTTCTTTGTTGCTCAAATGGGGTGTTGGTGGTGGGATGAACTGGGAGATTGGGATTGACATACATATACTAACATGTATAAAATAGATAATAAGAACCTGCTGTATAAAATAAATAAATTAAATTAAAAAAACAATTATTTTTAACCTAAGATTAATCTATTCAAGACCTAAAAGAGAACACCCAGAAAACCAGCTCCCCCAAAATTATTCTTTAAAGCTTGCCATTAGTTCTTAAAAATGTAGACTTTGTAACATGTTTTAAATCACAGTGATTTTTATCACTGTCTTTTGAGAAAAAAAAACCAAGGATACGAATCTCTGTGCCAATAACTAATCTTACTAAGTGCTGGAAACTATTCTTAAAATATAAGGGAGAATATATTTATTCATTCAATCAATATTTTTGAGTACCTTTTACATGATAGGCACTTTTATAAGCACTAGGTGAGCTTACTCAGGGGTTACAAAGAAAAATGCTTTGTTTTTTTCCCTTGTATTATTGAAATATCAACTGTTTACCTTTTCTTAGTGTAGTGGTAGTCAGCTAGCAGGAGAAATGGACACTTAATTGTTGAAAATGAGTGAGTCACTATATTGAAAATAGTTGAAACCATAGGCAGAGAGTAGTATCCAACTGAAGTAAATTCAGCTGACCTAAGTTTAACATTCTTTTTTCAATAAAATCACTGTGTGTTACATTAGAATTAAATGCACATATTTTACTACTATCTTGTACTCACCACTATTACTTATATCCCACTCCATTCCTTAGATTCACTTTTTCTCTTGCTGGACTCCATCCTTTTGTAGTTCTCTCAGCAAGAATCTGTAAGAGGTAAATTCTATTAGATTTTGTCCAAAATTATTTCATCCTTACTCTTTTTTTTTTCTTTTCGCAGTATGCGGGCCTCTCACTGTTGTGGCCTCTCCTGTTGCGGAGCACAGGCTCTGGACGCGCAGGCTCAGCGGCCATGGCTCACGGGCCTAGCCGCTCCGTGGCATGTGGGATCTTCCGGGACCAGGGCACGAACCCGTGTCCCCTGCATCGGCAGGCAGACTCTCAACCACTGTGCCACCAGGGAAGCCCCATCCTTACTCTTGAAGGATAATTTAGTGCTGTATAGTGCCTCAGGGTGTGAATCCTTTGTCCTCCGCATTTAAAGAGTTTATTCTATTGCCTTCTAGCATGCATTATCACACACATACGGAGAAAAACACTACAGTCAGCATAAGTGTTGCTACTTCGTAGGAAATCTATAAAACAACTTTTAATTAGATTCTTCTATTTTTCACCTACTGTTATACCATGTACAGTTCTATAATTCTTGCCCTGCACAGGGGAATGTGGCTAAGGGAGCAAGTGGAGGCAAAAACTAGGCCATGAGCTACTCAGCCAAATCACGAAATTAATGGACAGCACCTGCCAGAAGGTACTGCTTCCTATTTCATGCGAAAGTGTCATACAGGGTGGTGGTATCACTGTCACTGTAGTGTATATATGACTGAATTTTTATTTCTCATATTTACCACTTAGGTCACTATCTATTTGAGGATCTATGTCTTTCTTCAACTCAGAATACACTCTCATTTCTTCAAATCTAGACTCTTTC
>NW_006777583.1:3747517-3762776 GCF_000442215.2 Lipotes vexillifer | reverse complement strand
CTTTCCCATGGCTATATTTCTTATTTTTGGAACATAGGTTAGAATTTCTCAAATCTATTTTCTGATCTGGGTCTTTAATTTATTTTCACTTTTTCTCCCAAATTTCAGTGTCTTGTTCTAGGTCTTCCAATTTATTATCTCTTTAGTTATGTTCACCTATTAATTAAAACATGACAATAATTTTCAATTCCAGAATCTCTAATTGGTTCTTTTTAGTTTTCCCTATTCTTGAGTCACATCTGTCTGTATTTCATGATTCCTTTATCTTATTTTGTAAATATTACTTTTTCCTGTATCCCTTTTAGGATTTCAAAGATACTTGTTTTTAAAATCTGTTTTGGAAGATTGCCTTAGTAATTGTATTTCTTTGAATGACAATTCACCTGCTTACTGAGTTTATCAGCCATCTTTCATGAAGTTTTGTTTTCCTCTTCTTGGGTAAGACTCCTCTCTCCTTTTGCTCACTGTCATAGTGATGTAGCATCTAGATACTTTAAATATATATTTAAAATATTTTGTCTAGCATTGCTATGTTGGGGGTGTTCAGGGAGGTGGACAGTGCATCCCTTAACAATACCATTTTAATTAGAATATACATTTCTAATGTATTATTTGTTAAACCAGGAGGTATTCAAAAATATTTTATCTATTTGCAAAGCTAGCATTCAGAACTTTTTCTGAAAGACCAATGTTTCTAATTACACAGTTCAGAGACCAGCAAGCTATGACCTAATCCAAACTGCCAACCTATTTTTAAGGCAATCAGCTGGCGATTGTTTTTACATTTTTAGGGAACTTTCAAAAAACAAAGAATAATGTGCAATAAAGACCATACTTGGCCCTTTACAGAAAACGTCTGCTGACCCCTACCATAGTCTTTCTTTGACTGCCATCCCAATGACTTTTTTCCCTAATTGTTTTAAAAAGAGACTTAATTTTTTAGAGTTTTAGGTTCACATCAAAATTGAGTGGAAGGTATAGAGATTTTCCATAAACTCCCTGCCCCAGCACATGCATAGCCTCCCTCATTATCAACATCCCCACTGGAGTGGTACTTTTGTCACATTTGGTGAACCTACATTGACACATCATTATTAGCTAATGTCCATAGTTTACACTAGGGTTCATTCTTGGTGTTGTACATTCTCTGAGTTTGGACAAATGTATAATGATATGTATTCACTATCATAGGATCATGCAGAGTAGTTTCACTGCCCTAAAAATGGACTGTGCTCCATCTATTTATCCCTCCCTCCTCACTATCCCCTGGCAAAGACCACTCTTTTCCCTGTCTCCATAGTTTTGCCTTTTCCAGGATGTCATATAGCTGGAATCCTATATGACATAGCCTTTTCAGACCTGCTTATTTCATTCAAAAATATGCCTTTTAGGTTCCTCCTTTTTTTTCATGGCTTGATAGCTAATTTTTCGCAGCACTAAATAATATTCCATTGTATGCACCATAGTTTATTTGTCCATTCACTTTTTAAGGACATCTAGATTGCTTCAAAGTTTTGGCAATTATAAAACTGCTATGAACACCTGTGTGCAGGATATTGTGTGGACATGTTTTCAGCTCCTTTGGGTAAATACCAAGGAGTGTAACTGCCAAATCACATGGTAAGAGTATATTTGGTTTTCTGTAAGAGACCACCAAACTGTATTCCAAAGTGGCCACACTATTTTGCATTCCCTCCAGCAGTGCATGAGAATCCCTACTGTCCTCTGTCCTCTGTCCTCTTCAGCTTTAGGTGCTGTCAGTGGTTCTGGATTTTGGCCATTTTAACAGGTATGAAATAGCATCTCATTGCTTTAATTTGCATTTCCCTAATGACATATGATGTTGAATATCTTTTCACATGGTGAGGTATCTATTAAAGTTTTTGACCTATTTTAAAATCAGGTTTATGGCTTTTATTGTTGAGTTCTAAGGATACTTTGTATATTTTGGATAGCAGTTGTTTATCAGACATGTCTTTTGAATATATTTTCTCCCAGTCTTTGGTTTATCTTTCCATTCTCTTCACAGTGTCTTTCACAGGGCAGAAAAAATTTTAATTTCAATGATGTCCAATTTATCAATTCTTATTTTATGGATCAGCTTTTGGTGTTATACCTAAAACTCAAGGTCATCTAGATTTTCTCCTATGTTATCTCTAGGATTTTTATAGATTTGCATTTTACATTTAGATATATGATCCATTTTGAGTTAATTTTGTGAGGGATGTAAGGATTTGTCTAGATTCTTATTTTTTTTTTTTTTGCATGTGGATGGTTCAGTTGTTCCAGTACAATTTGTTGAAAAGACTATCTTTTCTCTATTATATTACCTTTGCTCTTTTGTAAAAGACCAGTTGACTGTATTTGTATGGGGGCTATTTCTGGGCTTTCTATTATGTTCAATTGATCTATTTGTCCATTCTTTCACCAATAGCACACTTTCTCAATCACTGTATCTTACAGAAATTCTTGAAGCCAGGTAATGTTAGTCCTCCAACTTTGTTCTTTTCCTTCAATACTGTGTTGGCTATGCTGGGTCTTTTACCATTCTATATAAACTTTAGAGTCAGTTTGTCAATATCCACAAAATAACTTCCTGGGATTTGATTAGAATTGCATTGAGGGACTTCCCTGGTCGCTCAGTGGTTAAGAATCCTCCTGCCAATGCAGGGAACATGCATTCGAGCTCTGGTCCAGGAAGATCCCACATGCCACGGAGCAATTAGGCCCGTGTGCCACAGTTACTGAGCCCATGTGCCACAACTACTGAAGCCCATGCACCTAGAGCACGTGCTCTGCAACAAGAGAAGCCACTGCAATGAGAAGCCCACATACCCCAACGAAGAGTAACTCCCGCTTGCCGCAACTAGAGAAAGCCCGTGCGAAGCAACGAAGACCCAAAGCAGCCAAAAAAATAAATTAAAAAAAAAAAGAATTGCATTGAATCCATAGATCAAGGTAGGAAGAACTGACATCTTCACAATATTGAGTTTTCCAATCCATAAACATTGACTCGCTCTACATTTATTCTTTGATTTCTTTTATCAGAGTTTTATAGTTTTCTTCTTACAGATATTATACATATTTTATTAGATTTCTTCCTAGGTATTTACTTTTGGGGGATGCTATTATGCATCGTATTATGTTTTTAATTTCAAATTCCAATTGTTCACTACTGGGATATAGAAAAGCAATTTACTTTAGTATATTAACCTTGTTTCCTGCAACTTTGCTATAATTGCTTATTAGTTCCAGAACTTGTTGGCAATTCTTTTGAATTTTCAACATAGAAAATCATGTCACCTGTGAACAGTCTTATTTCTTCCTTACCAATCTAGGAATACCTATTAATTACTTTTCTCATTGCATTAGTTTGGACTTTAAGTGTGTAGTTGAAAAGTACTTGTGAAAGGTAACATCCTTGCCTTGTTCCTGATCTCAGTTGGAAAACTGCAAGGATCACAGCATTAAATATGATGTTAGTGGTAGATTTATTTTCTGCTTCAGCCTCTTTTATTAATTAATTAATTTAATCATTTATTTTTACCTTCTTCATTGGACTATAACTGCTTAACCTTGTTGTGTTAGTTTCTGTTGTATAACAAAGTGAATCAACTATATGTATACATATATATGCCCATATCTCCTCTGTCTTGCATCTCCCTCCCACCCTCCCTTATCCTACCCCTCTAGGTGGTCACAAAGCATCAAACTGATCTCCCTATGCTATGCGGCTGTGTCCCACTAACTATCTATTTTACATTTGGTAGTGTATATATATGTAAATGACACTCTCACTTTGCCCAGCTCACCCTTCCCCCTCCCTGTGTCCTCAAGTCCATTCTCTAAGTCTGCATCTTTATTCCTGCCCTACCCCTAGGTTCTTCAGAAGCTTTCTATTTCTTTTAGATTCCATATATATGTGTTAGCATACAGTATTTGTTTTTCTCTTTATGACTTACTTCACTCTGTATGACAGACTCTAGGTCCATCCATCTCACTACAAATAACTCAATTTATTTTCTTTTTATGGCTGAGTAATATTCCATTGTATATATGGCCACATCTTCTTTATCTATTCATCTGTCAATGGACACTTAGGTTGCTTCCATGTCTTGGCTATTGTAAAGAGTGCTGCAATGAACATTATGGTACATGACAGTTTTTGAATTATGGTTTTCTCAGGGTATATGCCCAGTAATGGGATTGCTGGGTCATATGGTAGTTCTGTTTTTAGTTTCCTAAGGAACCTCCATACTGTTCTCCATAGTGGCTGTACCAATTTACATTCCCACCAACAGTGCAAGAGGGTTCCGTTTTCTCCACACCCTCTCCAGCATTTATTGTTTGTAGATTTTTTGATGATGGCCATTCTGACCGGTGTGAGGTGATACTTCATTGTAGTTTTGATTTGCATTTCTCTAATGATTAGTGATGTTGAGCATCCTTTCATGTGTTTGTTGGCCATCTGTATATCTTTGTTGGAGAAATGTCTATTTAGGTCTTCTTACCATTTTTGGATTGGTTTGTTTGCTTATTTGATATTGAGCTGCATGAGTGGCCTGTAAATTTTGGAGATTAATCCTGTCAGTGGCTTCGTTTGCAAATATATTCTCCCATTCTGAGGGCTGTCTTTTCATCTTGTTTATGGTTTCCTTTGCTGTGCAAAAGGTTTTAAGTTTCATTAGGTCCCATTTGCTTCTTTTTGTTTTTATTTCCATTTCTCTAGGAGGTGGGTCAAAAAGGATCTTGCTGTGATTTATGTCAGAGTGTCCTGCCTATGTTTTCCTTGAAGAGTTTTATAGTGTCTGGCCTTACATTTAGGTCTTTAATCTACTTTGAGTTTACTTTTGTGTATGGTGTTAGGGAGTGTACTAGTTTCATTCTTTTACATGTAGCTGTCCAGTTTTCCCAGAACCACTTAAGAAGAGGCTGTCTTTTTCTATTGTATATTCTTGCCTCCTTTGTCAAAAATAGGGTGACCATATGTGCATGGGTTTAACTCTGTGCTTTCTATCCTGTTCCATTGATCTGTATTTATGTTTTTGTGCCTGTACCATACTGTCTTGATTACTGTAGCTTTGTAGTATAGCCTAAGTCTTGGAGCCTGATTCCCTCAGCTCCGCTTTTCTTTTCAAAATTGCTTTGGCTATTCGAGGTCTTTTGTGTTTCCATACAACTTCTGAAATTTTTTGTTCTAGTTCTGTGAAAAATACCAGCAGTAGTTTGATAGGAATTGCATTGAATCTGTAGATTGCTTTCAGTAGTATAATCATTTTCACAGTGTTGATTCTTCCAATCCAAGAACATGGTATATCTCTCCATCTGTTTGTATCATCTTTATTTTGTTTCATCAGTGTCTTATAGTTATCTGCATAGAGGTCTTTTGTCTCCTTAGGTAGGTTTAGTCCTAGGTATTTTATTCTTTTTGTTGCAATGGTAAATTGGAGTGTTTCCTTAATTTCTCTTTCAGATTTTTCATCATTAATGTAATAAATCATTGTGCATTAATTTTGTATCCTGCTACTTTACAAAATTCATTGATTAGCTCTAGTAGTTTTCTGGTAGCATCTTTAGGATTCTGTATGTATAGTATCATGTCATCTGCCAACAGGGACAGTTTTACTTTTTCTTTTCTGAATTGGATTCCTTTTCTCTTTCTTTGATTGCTGTGGATAAAACTTCCAAAATTATGTTGAATAATAGTGGTGAGAGTGGGCAACCGTCTCTTGTTCTTGATCTTTGTAGAATGGTTTCAGTTTTTCACCACTGAGAACAATGTTGGCTGTGGGTTTGTCATATATGGCCTTATTATGTTGAGCTAAGTTGCCTCTATGCCTACTTTCTGGAGGGTTTTTTTTTTTTTATCATAAATGGGTGTTGAATCTTGCCTAAAGCTTTTTCTGCATCTACTGAGATGATCCTGTGGTTTTTATCTTTCAATTTGTTAATATGGTGTATCACATTGATTCATTTGCGTACATTGAAGAATCCTTGCATTCCTGGGATAAAGCCCACTTAATCATTGTATATGACCCTTTTAACGTGCTGCTGCATTCTGTTTGCTAGTATTTTGTTGAGGATTTTTGCATCTATGTTCATGAGTGATATTGGCCTGCAGTTTTCTTTTTTTGTGACATCTTTGTCTGGGTTTGGCACCAGGGTGATGGTGGCCTCGAAGAATGAGTTTGGGAGTGTTCCTCCCTCTGCTATATTTTGGAAGATTTTGAGAAGGACAGGTGTTAGCTCTTCTCTAAATGTTTGACAGAATTCGCCTGTGTAGCCATCTGGTCCTGAGCTCTTGTTTGTTGGAAGATTTTTCTTCACAGTCTCAGTTTCAGTGCTTGTGGTTGGTCTGTTTATACTTTCTATTTCTTCCTGGTTCAGTCTCAGAAGGTTGTGTTTTTCTAAGAATTTGTCCATTTCTTCCAGGTTGTCCATTTTGTTGGCATATAGTTGTTTGTAGTAATCTCTCATGATCCTCTGTATTTCTGCAGTGTCAGTTGTTACTTACCCTTTTTCATTTCTAAGTCTATTGATTTGAGTGTTCTCCCTTTTTCTCCTGATGTCTCTGGCTAATGGTTTATCGATTTTGTTTATCTCCTCAAGAAACCAACTTTCACTTTTATTTATATTTGCTATTGTTTCCTTCATTTCTTTTTCATTTATTTCTGATCTGTTCTTTATGATTTCTTCCCTTCTGCTAACTTTGCGGTTTTTTTGTTCTTCTTACTCTAATTGCATTAGGTTAGGTTGTTTGAGATTTTTCTTGTTTCTTGAGGTAGGATTATATTGCTATAAACTTCCCCCTTAGAACTGCTTTTGCTGCATCCCAGAGGTTTTGGGTCATCATGTTTTCATTTTCATTTGTTTCTAGGTATTTTTTGATATCCTCTTTGATTTCTTCAGTGATCTCTTGGTTATTTAGTAGTGTATTGTTTAGCCTCCATGTGTTTGTATTTTTTACATATTTTTCCTGTAATTGATATCTAGTCTCATAGTGTTGCAGTCAGAAAAGATACTTGATATGATTTCAATTTTCTTAAATTTACCAAGGCTTGACTTCTCACCCAAGATATGATCTATCCTGGGGAATGTTCCATGAGCACATGAGAAGAAACTGTATTCTGTTGTTTTTGGATGGAATGTCCTAAAAATATCAGTTAAGTCCACCTTGTTTAATGTATCATTTAAAGCTTGTGTTTCCTTATTTATTTTCATTTCAGATGATCAGTCCATTGGTGAAAGTGGGGTGTTAAAGTCCCCTACTATGATTGTGTTACTGTCAATTTCCCCTTTTTTGGCTGTTAGCCTTTGCCTTATATATTGAAGTGCATAAATATTTACAATTGTTATAGTTTCTTCTTGGATTGATCCCTTGATCAATATGTAGTGTTCTTCTTTGCCTCCTGTAATAGTCTTTATTTTAAAGTCTATTTTATCTGATATGAGAATTGTTATTCCAGCTTTCTTTTGATTTCCATTTGAATGGAATATTTTTTCCCATCCTGTCACTTTCAGTCTCTATGTGCCCCTAGGTCTGAAGTGGGTCTCTTGTAGACAGCATGTATATGGGTCTTGTTTTTGTATCCATTCAGCCAGTCTATGTCTTTTGGTTGGAGCATTTAACCCATTTAGATTGAATGTAATTATCAATATGTATGTTCCTATTACCATTTTCTTAATTGTTTTGGGTTTCTTATTGTAGGTCTTTTCATTCTCTTGCGGTTCCTGCCTAGAGAAGTTCCTTTAGTATTTGTTGTAAAGCTGGTTTTGTGGTGCTGAATTCTCTTAACTTTTGCATGTCTCTAAAGATTTTAATTTCTCCCTCCAATGTGAATGAGATCCTTGTTGGGTAGAGTAATCTTGATTGTAGGTTTTTCCCTTTCATCACTTTAAATATGTCCTGCCACTCCCTTCTGGCTTGCAGAGCTTCTGCTGAAAGATCAGCTGTTAACCTTATGGGGATTCCCTTGTATGTTATTTGTTGTTTTTCCCTTGCTGCTCTTAATTTTTTTTCTTTGTATTTAAAAATTGATAGTTTGATGAATATGTGTCTTGGGGTGTTTCTCCTTGGATTTATCCTGTATGGGACTTTCTGTGCTTCCTGGACTTGATTGACTATTTCCTTTCCCATATTAGGGAACTTTTCTACTATAACCTTTTCAAATATTTTCTCAATCCCTTTCCTTTTCTCTTCTTCTCCTGGGACCCCTATAATTTGAATGTTGGTGCATTTAATGATGTTCCAGAGGTCTCTAAGACTGTCCTCAATTGTTTTCATTCTTTTCTTCTTTATTCTGCTCTGTAGTAGTTATTTCCACTATTTAATCTTCCAGGTCACTTTGTTCTTCTGCCTCAGTTATTCTGCTATTGATCCTTTCTAGAGAATTTTTAATTTCATTTATTGTGTTGTTCATCATTGTTTGTTTGCTCTTTAGTTCTTCTAGGTCCTTGTTAAAAGTTTCTTGTATTTTCTCCATTCTATTTCCAAGATTTTGGATCATCTTTACTATCATTACTCTGAATTATTTTTCAGGTAGACTGCCTATTTCCTCTTGATTTGTTTGGTGTGGTGGGTTTTTATCTTGCTCCTTCATCTGCTGCATATTTCTCTGTCTTCTCATATTGCTTAACTTAATGTGCTTGGTGTCCCCTTTTTGTAGGCTGCAGGTTCATAGCTACCATTGTTTTTGGTGTCTGCCCCCAGTGGGTAACGTCGGTTCAGTGCATTGTGTAAGCTTCTTGGTGGAGGCGGCTGGTGCCTGTGTTCTGGTGGATGAGGCTGAATCTTGTCTCTCTGGTGCGTAGGACCTTGTCCTCTGGTGTGTTTTGGGGTGTCTGTGAACTTATTATGATTTCAGGAAGCCTTTCTGCTAATGGGTTTGGTTGTTTTCCTGTCTTGCTAAGTTGTTGGGCATGGGGTGTTCAGCACTGGAGCTTGCTGGTTATAGAATGGAGCTGGGTCTTAGCATTGAGGCAGAGATCTCTGGGAGAGCTCTCACTAATTGATATTACATGGGGCCAGGAGGTCTCTGGTGGTCCAATGTCCTAAACTTGGCTCTCCCACCTCAAAGGCTCAGGTCTGACACCAGGCCAGAGCACCAAGACCCTGTCAGCCACACAGCTCAGAAGGAAAGGGAGAAAAAAATAATTAAAATAAAATAAAATAAAGTTATTAAAGTAAAAAAAATTTAAATATATTATTAAAAAATATAAAAAAGTAAAAATAAGAAGAGAGCAACCAAACCAATAAAAAAAAATCCACCAATGATAACAAGTACTAAAAACTAAACTAAGATAAACCTATAAATCAGAAACTAGTCAGTAGCATATAGCAAACCCAAGTCTACAGTTGCTCCCAACGTCCACCACCGCAATTTTGGGTTGATTCGTTGTCTATTCAGGTATTCCACAGATGCAGGGTTCATCAAGTTGATTGTGGAGATTTAATCTGCTGCTCCTGAGGCTTCACGGAGAGATTTCCCTTTCTCTTCTTTGTTCACACAGCTCCTGGCTTTCAGCTTTGGATTTGGCCCTGCCTATGTATGTAGGTGGCCTGAGGGTGTCTGTTCCCGTCCAGACAGCATGGGGTTAAAGGAGCAGCTGACTTGGGGGCTCTGGCTCACTCAGGCCGGTAGTGGGGGGCGGTGGTGGGGGAGGGGGAGGATTACCAAATGCGGGGCGAGGCTGTAGCAGCAGAGGCCAGAGCGACATTGCACCAGCCTGAAGCGCACCGTGTGTTCTCCCAGGACTTTGTCCCTGGATCACGGGACCCTGGCAGTGGCGGGCTGCACAGGCTCCTGGGAGGGGAGGTGTGGATAGTGACCTGTGCTTGCACACAGGCTTCTTGGTGGCTGCAGCAGCAGCCCTAGCGTCTCAGGCCCGTCTCTGGGGTCTGTGCTGATAGCCGCAGCTCACGCCCATCTCTGGAGCTCGTTTACGTGGTGCTCTGAATCCCCTCTCCTCGCGCACCCTGAAACAATCGTCTCTCGACTCTTAGGCAGTTCCAGAGTTTTGCCCGGACTCCCTCCCGTCTAGCCATGGCGCAGTAGCCCCTCCAGGCTGTGTTCACGCTGCCAACCCCAGTCCTCTCCCTAGGATCCGACCTCCAAAGCCCGAGCCTCAGCTCCCAGCCCCCACCTGCCCCAGCGGGTGAGCAGACAAGCCTTTCAGGCTGGTGAGTGCTGGCCGGCACCGATCTGTACGGGAATCTCTCCGCTTTGCCCTCCGCACCCCTGTTGCTGTGCTCTCCTCAGTGGCTCCAAAGCTTCTCCCCTCCACCACCTGCAGTCTCCGCCCGCGAAGGGGCTTCTAGTGTGTGGAAACCTTTCCTCCTTCACAGCTCCCTCCCACTGGTTCAGGTCCCATCCCTATTCTTTTGTCTCTGTCTTTTCTTTTTTCTTTTGCACTACCCAGGTATGTGGGGAGTTTCTTGCCTTTTGGGAGGTCTAAGGTCTTCTGCCAGCGTTCAGTAGGTGTTCTGTAGGAGTTGTTCCACGTGTATATGTATTTTTGATGTATTTGTGGGGAGGACGGTGACCTCCAGATCTTACTCCTCCACCATCTTGAAAGCCCACTCTGTAGATTTTTGTAGATTTTCTTTATCAAGTTGAGGAGGTTTCCCTCTTTCCCTAGTTTAATGAGAAATTTATTATGAGTGTGTGTTGTATTTTGTCAATGATTTGTCTGCATCTATTGATACCATCTCAATGATTTTACTTAAAAAAATTTGGAGTGAAGCTCAGAAATTTATCTTTTACATTAGAACCTCAGATCATTCTGATTCCTCTGAGATATGCTGTCCTTGGGAGTTTATACGTCATACTGGTTTTAGGGACACTTGGAGATCCACCAAACTAAGTTTTCCTGAAATGTTTATAACTGAGTCTAATCAGTTGAGCATCCTGTCGCTGATTACAGAGCCATGTGCTAATAGTCAATTATTTCCTATATTAGCCCAAACCAAATACCATATCTAAGTGTAGTCTCCTTTTTGAGATCAAAACTGAGGAAATAAGTTCCTTTCTGTTTTTCATTTCTTTCTCACATTATTGAAATTTCAAACTATTTTCTTTTCTTGGTATAGTAATGGCAGACTGAACAGAGGGGAAGTAACTGGCTGAAAAAATGAGTCACTAAATCAAGAATGTTTGAAAACCATAGTCAGAGAGGAGAATCCCAGTTGAAGTAATAAATTCATCAGACCAAACTTAACATTATTTTCAAAATAACTGAGTTCTATTTTAGAACTAAAAAGAACGAAATGCTACATTTGCCCCTGAGTATAGTTTGGATAGCAGGCCAGTTAATAAAATTGCTTCCAATTCTAGATGGTGGAGCCCTAAAACTTTATTTCTTAGTCTAATTCTAGGTATTAAAAACTTTTGGCTAAGACAGAAATGTTGCAGGGCAAATTTACATCCCTTTTCTAACATAGAGGGGCAAGAAGAGCTTCTAAAATTGCTTACAGAGCTAGTTTTCAAACATGTGAAGGCCATGGGTAAATTTCAGTTTGTATTGAGAAAATAGTCCTTACTTGCCATCTTTCTCTTCTCAGAGGCAGGCAGTCCAGGAACTAATCGACTGCAGAAACACTGGTGGAAGTTTTGATGTGCAGAGAGAGTGGCTCAAGGAGGGAATGTAAAGGGAGGTCTGACTTGTAACATAGTTTTGTGGCTTGGGTTCTAATCTGATTTGTTGATTTAAACATAGTGACTACACTTGACTATTTTTCAAAGCCTGGATACAGCATGATCCCTTCCCATCTTAGACTCTTAGTCCATAATCATGCTGAAAGTGTTTTGTGTTACAGAGTGTAAGGAATATGTTTCACAATGAAGAAAGAAATGTAACCCTCCTTTGCTATTCTTTATCTAGCTACCAGTTTCTTTTTTCCAACTGAATATAAAGTACATGTTCCACTTTAAAAATCACCCTTTAGAAATTTTGTTCTTATTCACTGTGGCAAAGAAGATAAAAAGTGATTATAGTTTCTATCCTGAGCTTCAGAGCCTGGTTACAGCTGACAAGTCTATACTCTAGTAGGAATAAAATCTTAAGTGATTGCTATCTTGCTGGCTTCCTATACAATACAGAGACAAACTGTGACCCCAGTTCTTTTGAAAAACTGAAATATTTCATTAAGTCTATCCAAGTTATACTGTTGACAAAGCAAAATTGTTCTGTCCCCAAACCAGAACATTTCTTAAGCCCTGGGTTATATGGTGGCGATAAGTAAACCCTTCCTCTGATCTTGATTCCAAATGAAAAATATGAGCAATAATGTCTGGTATTCATTGGGAACTGATGATACCATCTGTTTCTTGTTACCAAAACCACGTGCCTGTAGCCTAAAAGTTAATTGTTGAAGACTTTACTGAATTACTCCTCTTGATTAACTTTGAGGTTGCTTTTAATTTATCCTGATAAAGTTTTTTTGTGTGTTTGTTTTTAAGGTGTTAGAGGACTGAAAGGCACTCAGGTGGAGCTTCCTCTTGTCCAAATGACAACTGCTGATTTTGGTGGCATTAGTCCATTTTCATTATTAATTCTTTGAAAGCAAGCATTTGACCCATATGGGGAGCCACGGCCCCCCAAAGGAACAGAGCAGTGAGCACAGGAAAAACCTGCCCAAGTTGTGGTGAATCCTCCATCTCTTCTTCAAGCACTGTTGCTACTAGTATTGGCCCTTACCTCTGTCAACTTCCTCCTCCTTTTATTCAAGTTCTAAAATCTGACAATCTCATTTGAGGCTCTGAAATGCCCATGCATTTTTTGACTCTCTGCCTAATAGCAAGAGTGTAATAATCTTTCTGGCTGGAGCAGAACTTAGCTTCATCACCAGGTGTTCATTATTTCTACTTTTAAAAAATTATCTAAGGCAAGGATGCACAAACTACAGCCCACAGGCTAAATTCAGGCCACCATCTTTTTTTTGTAAACAGTTTTACTGGCCCACAACCATGTTCATTCTTTACACATTTTCCTATGTCTATTTTCTGGCTACAATGGCAAAGTTGAATAATTGCAACAGAAACCATACAGCAAACAAAGCTTAAAATATTTACTATCCCTTTACAAGAAATGTTCACACACCTCTGGTCTAGGGTCCTGATACAATTTATTCAGGATTTTCTCTTACTTCTGTGTGACCATTCTACAGCTCAGTTTTCTCATCTGTAAACTGAGGATAGAAATCGACCTCTCTCATAGGGTTCTTGTGAGGATGAAACTAGATAATGCATGGGAAGCACTCAGCATAGGGTCTGCAGAAGCACTCAATAAATGTTAGTTAGTATTGTTGGGACTTGATGTCTTGTTTGAAGCTATCAATTTGAACTATTTCTTGTGAAGCAGTTAGTACAGAGAACAAGACCTTCAAATCTGGGTTCAATCCCTATAGTACAGGTTATTGCTTATACTACTTTAAGCAAGTTATTTTACCTTTATCATTTTATCTATATCATGGAAATAATGAAAGCTACCATGGAGGGTAGTTGTACACATGACAGATTAAGTGCATATCTCCTTCCAATGTCTCCCACTGTCTAATTAAAAAGACAGAAAAGAAGTAAAAAGCCCCAACTCTACAAAATCAAAGAGCACTGGTGAAAAGATGAAGCAGGTAGGAAATGCCAACAAATATTTACAAGCCAGAAAGCAGAACCTTAAGAAGGAACTGGCTAGAGAAAGCTGCAAGCTAAATGTGGACAATGGGGGAAGAAAAAAAGCAAGCCAAGCCACACAAGTCTAGATGAAAGGACTGAGAAAAGGGAGGAGCAAAGACTCTCAGGAGGTGGATAAGTGTTTGTTTAAGAAGCAGTTAGGGCACTACCTCACCTCTCCTGTTCTGTCATAAGCCTGGAAGACTGAAACCAGAGGGACTCTGAATTCAGCATAAAGCAGTGATGTTCACAAGTAGATGTTGTCATGCTGAAAGCAGGGAGATTAAGTGGAAGTATACATGTATATGGTGAGATTCCCACCCTCTTTTCCTGCTTGCCTCCGAGAAGCCTGGCAGTCTTAGTTCCCTAGCAGGAGAGCAAAGGATTTCTCTGTAGAGAAACTTCCTGAGTCATGAAACAGCACTTGAATATTGGGACTATAGGAGGGTGTTATTGCACATCCTCATGCTGCTGTGCAGCTCAGCAATTGACAAACCTTCCAGTGAGCTTCCCAGTACCTCATGCTTAAACAAGAACAAACATCAAAGGCCTAAAGACATTGAAATAAAACACCTCATACCAATGACACCAAGACAGACAAATGTTAAAAACATGGTAGAAACAAAATTTCAAAGCAACTTGAATGTCCATTGACAGAGGAATGGATAAAGAAGATGTGGTACATATATACAGTGGAATATTACTCAGCCATAAAAAAGAATGAAATAATGCCATTTGCAGCAACATGGATGGACCTAGAGATTGTCATACTGAGGGAAGTCAGACAAAAAAAGAAAAATATCGTATGATATCCCTTATAGGTAGAATCGAAAAAGAAATGATACAAATGAAATTATTTACAAAACAGAAACAGACTCACAGACTTAGAGAATGAACTTATGGTTACCAGGGGGAAGCATGGGGGGAAGGGATAGTTAGGGAGCTCAGGATCAACATGTACACATGGCTATATTTAAAATGGATAACCAACAAGGACCTACTGTATAGCACCGGGAACTCTACTCAATGTTATGTTGCAGCCTGGATGGGAGGGGAGTTTGGGGGAGAATGGATACATGTATATGTATGGCTGAGTCCCTTTGCTGTGCACCTGAAACTATCACAACATTGTTCATCGGCTATACTCCAATATAAAAGAAAAAGTTAAAAAAAAAGAAGAAAAAAGAAAGAACCCAAAGCTACCAGAGAAGACTTCAAAAATACTCAATTAATATCCTTGGCAAGAAAAGAAATATACTTACATTTATCAAAGATTCAGAGAGAGCAAAATTCAAGCCACCAAAACAATGAATAGTATTTAAAGAGCTTATTGTGCACATAAGAACAGTTCATGAACTCGGAGCTTTCAGATTAAAAACTGAGGGCTTCCCTGGTGGCGCAGTGGTTGAGAGTCCGCCTGCCGATGCAGGGGACACAGGTTCGTGCCCCGGTCTGGGAAGGTCCCACATGCCACGGAGCAGCTAGGACTGTGAGCCATGGCCACTAAGCCTGCGTGTCCAGAGCCTGTGCTCCTCAATGGGAGAGGCCACAGCAGTGAGAGGCCCGCGTACCACAAAAAAAAAAAAAAAAAA
>NW_006777583.1:3741655-3747463 GCF_000442215.2 Lipotes vexillifer | reverse complement strand
ACCAAAAAAAAAAAAAAAAAAAAAAAAAACTGATATGAAACTCAGGGGGATGCTGTCACAGGATGATTTATAAAGTGAAAAAGAGGACATTGTTTAATGTTTTTAATGATAGGTTATTACAATGGGTGTCTCTAGACAGCAGAGAATTGGTTAAAAGTGATAATCCCACACCAATTTTAGGAAGATGACTTAAGTTTCTTCTATGACTATCAGAGGCATTTACAAGAAGTAACATAAGTTTCACTTAAGTTTGTGAAATTAGCTAGATTTAGTTTTGCTTACTTTGCCACTTTAGTGGCTTAAATGGTTTTATCTGGTCAGGGAATACTCAAGTCCCATCTCCATTTTGTATTTAATTTTAATATACCCATTAAGCTAAAATGGTATGCTATAAGAAAAAGGACGAAGGAATGAAAAATAGTTCTTAGACATTAAATATATAATGGGAGGACAACAAAAAAATCAAAAGAAGATCAACTATACTTTAATAAAAAATAACTTCTTTAAAAAATCAAAAGAAATATTAGAAGATAAGGTAATGTTTTATAGGACAGAAAAAACACAAGAGTTATGAAAAATAAGGGAAAAATCAGAATTAGAAGATGAATCTAGAACAGCCACCACCTGACTAGGTATCTGAGGAAGAAATAAGAGAGATTATTAAAAGGAGGAAAACTTGAAGGAAATAATATGAGGACATTTCCCAGAATGAAATGGAGGACCTATCAAGTCCCCAGCACCATGAAAGAAGAAAATATTATGCTGAGATATAACACAGTGAAATTTCAGAACACCGGAGACAAAGAGAAATCCTTAAAATTCTCAGAACAGCAAGACCCTCAGTAATAGTGAGACAGATGACCTATGATGGATGGAAGACCTTAACGACAACGGACTTCTCAACAACAATGCTGGGGGGCTAAGAGGAAATGAAAACATGCTTTCAACATCTTGAAGGAAATGGACTTTTAACCAGAATTCTCTCCTTAGGCAAACTATCATCTAAATGCAAGGATAAAATAAGGACATTTCAGAATTCAAATTTAAAAACACAAAACCAAAACCAAACCAAACTTCCCCTATGCTCCTTCTCGGCAATTTATTGGAGGATATGCCACAGAAGAAACAAAAGAAGTTAAAAAAAAAGGGAGATGTGGTTTCTGGAGCACTCTTGGAAGAAGGTGAGGTTTGCAGTGCAGATTTTAAATCTCCCTGAATTACCCCCAAAGAAAAAGCCAATAGAATAAATTAAACAAAAACTAATGGGATGGACAACACCTACAACAAACCCCTATAATGAAATATGAGTGAGTGGGGAAGGACCACTGAAGTAGTAAGACCTGAATTTTATCAACAGTAGTGTGGGATGAAACATATTGGAAATTTGGGTTTGGGGGGTAGGTGGGAGAGATAAAGGAATTTCTAATGGCCTTGAGAGCTGGAGGAACCAAACACTCAAATTTTCTATTGGTTTCCTAGTCTAAAATTAGTTAATAACCTCCTCTTCCTCTGCATCTAATTTAAAGGAATACCCTTTTACTCTCAGCAACACTTCAAAGGCAATTATTGGGCTTATGCTACTTTTTGTAAACGTACCCACTTTTCCCCCTATCATTAATAAGTTATATTATATGTGCATTGTTAGAGAATATAGCCTTTACACAATCAACTATGCTCCCATAACTTGAGGACATTCATATGATCTACGAAATCAGAAAAGTTTTGAGAGTGAAGGGGGTCACTCCTGATTAGACCAAGACAAGAGGTAAAAACTGGACTGTACTGGCAAACTAGACATATGATCACGCTATTTGTAACAACCATTTAGTCTTACTATTATGGGTAAATATATACTTAATACTTATTACCTGTTCCTACACTGATATCTCTCCAGTCATTTTGGTCTCCTGAAGGCCATCGTCTAGTAAATTCTGCAGGAAGAGCTCATGAGAGCAATATGCCTTGAGTCTACATGTTCATAGGAGTTCTATTCAGCCTTTACACTTAAAGTTCAGGTAGACTGAAGATGAAATGTGATTCATGTTTCCTTTCTGTTAGTAAATTTTTATGACAGATTTATTGAGATATAATTCACATATAATACAATTTACCCACTTAAAGTTTACAATTCATTGGCTTTTAGTATATTCCCAAGGTTGTTCAACCAGTACCACAATCAATTTTAGAACCTTTTCATCACTACAAAAAGGAACCTTTCACCATTATCAGTCACCACTCATTTCCCTGCAACTCCAGCCCTAGGCAACCACTATCTTCTGTCTGTACAGATTTGCATGTTATGGGCATTTCATAGAAATGGAATAATACACTACATAGTCTTCTGTAACTGGCTTCTTTCATTTAGCACAATGTTTTTGAGGTTAAGCAATTTTATAGCAGGTATCAGTACTTCATTTCCTTTTATGGCTGAATAATATTCCACTGTATATGTAGAATCAAGTAAGTAGAATTAACATTTGAATGGAAATAAGAGTTGACAAAAATTTTTAAGAAATTGTTTGACTGAGTTTTTTTCTCTTATCAGCATTATACTTGATATGGTTATCATATTAAGTATGATGTTTAATATATACTTAACAAGTAGAGAATATATTTAATATAACAAGAAAATATATTTAATAAAGAGTAGGAAGTATTCATATGTTAATATAAAATACTTTATTTTAATACTTATTTTAATAAAACTCCAATACTTAATTGAAGTAAAATGTTGAGCACTTCATGAAACCGACCACAAATATGGGTATCAATATGGAGAAGTAAAGAGCCCTGTTAGAGGTCCAGGCAGATACACAAGGGGGAAGGAAAGAAAGAAGTTTCATGGATCTTTTTCTGTCTACAGAGGAAATAACATTCTCAGTAAAGTTATCTTTTAGTGGACCAATCACTATACCACCTTAAACATTAGTTTTTTCAGAGCAAAGGACCCTAGCATTCAGTGAACAAAGCACTAAGTGGTTAGTTTTCTTAGTGAGAACTGGTTAAAATTTCTGAGGTCAAGTATATACTTGAGAAATAGTGCACATATTAATTCTAGTAATCAGGCACAAACTATTCACCTCCCTGTGCTTCTCACTCTCACTAGTAACTACACTTTTGTTTGATGGGTATTTGGAACCTTCTATAGAGTTTAACTTTTAAAATTACTGTAGCATTATACTTTTTTTTTTTTTTTACTTTGGTTAAATGAAGAGTAAACTTCACTGAAGTCAGATATAGTAATAAGGGTACGGATGTGAAGAAAAACATTATACCATGATTATTACTGGATGGAGATGTGCTCTGCATAGTGTTGAATGGATCTGTTTCAGCACACAAAGATGCCTGCCCTTGCAGAGGTTTTAGGCTAAGGACCAATTTGTAAGCCTGGCTGTTCATGGGACTCATCCAGGGAACTTTTAAAAAGTACTGATACATAAGTTTCACTCTCAGAGACTCTGACTTCATTGGCCATAGGTGGAGCCTGAGCATCAGTTTTATAAAAGGATGCCAGGTCATTCTCAAGTGCAGCTAGGGTTGAGATCTACTGTTCTAGAAAGATGGATGGGTTGATCAATACACTTCACAGCTATGTACTAGATCTGGCCTTGGACACTGTCCTCATGCATTTAAACAGTAGTGAAAGAAGTCAGCATAAGATGGATGAAAAGGGATGGAATTTACGGGAATTATTACTCCATGGCTTTTATCCTCTCCAGGAAGTTAAAGGCCAGAAGGAGATTTAAGAAAGGGACAAGAGTCTGGATTATTTACCCCAACTACTGGGAGACACAGTTGACACAGAGATATTTTCTGGAAGATTTGAGGACCCAGATGAAGTAAGAATCCTTGAATTTGTAGCAGCACTGATTTGTATCTATGTTTGATTTTCTGTCATAGATGGAGAGAAGTGTGTATGTCTTATTATACCAACAGAATGTGAATTATTCTCATTTCTGTTTGAATCTCTGAGCCTACGATGTGATGTTGGTAATGCTAATCTGTACAGAGTCAGTAAGTGGCATAAAAAGGCCTAGAATCCAGTGCTAGTCCCAGGTTACTACCTAAATTCCCACTGTGGAATTTAGCTCTGACATGCATTGCCTCTTCTGGGCTTCATACATCTTTAAATCACTTGTGACTGAGATGGGGCTTTTAGTTAAACAACTGAATTTGCTATCACTTTGATTCCTTGTGATAAGACATCCCCATTCTAGCATGCCTTTCATCATGTAAATGTCAAGGCTGGGCAACTGGTGTGTTGAGTATCACTGGAGAGATGAAAATCATTTAGGAAAAGAGTCTAATGTTTTCTTTCCTAAACTGTCCTCAAAAGGAAAGCATAAGCAGATTTAATGTTCCTGAAAGTCATCCTGAGACAGACACAG
Source organism: Lipotes vexillifer (assembly GCF_000442215.2). Taxonomy (NCBI): domain Eukaryota; kingdom Metazoa; phylum Chordata; class Mammalia; order Artiodactyla; family Lipotidae; genus Lipotes; species Lipotes vexillifer. The sequence continues at coordinate 3,743,075 of NW_006777583.1, read as the reverse complement.
TGTGCTAGGAATGTTCCTATTTGCCTTTCTTTCAAGGACAAGGAAAAACTCCTACAGTGATTTTAAGAAGGGTTGGGGGGTGGGGAGAGCCGACAAGATCTAAATTAAAAGGCTTAAGATGCTGAAAATCAAGCAACACACATCAACTGAAAATTTACAGATCTTTCTGCAAAGACAACACAATACAATAGGTATGGGTATAGAAAGTTGGCCAACAATTCTTGGTCATAGAAAATACATGTGCAATGACCAGAATCATAGAATTACATCAATAATACACTATTTTCAATTCTTCCTTCCACACGTGAGGAGACTGAGTCCAAGGAAAGGAAGACCTTGTCCAAGGTAGTTTATTCATCAACAAAAAATGCACTGGGTACCAATTTTATCTACTGACACTATGAGGTGGTGAGAAAGTGAACAACATGAGGGTCTATATAAGTTCAGAGAGCAGTTATTATGAGAGGCCTCCGCACAGTTCAGTGTTCTTTCTCCTACAGTGCAAAGCGGGAACTAGTCACAAGAAAGTGAGGCACAAAGACACTTCCCTCAGCTCCCATCAAGAACAGCTATGGAGATAGGATCCATTGTAGATGTTCACTAAATACATGGTGAGTAAAGAAAAAAGTCTACAAAAGGAAAGGAGTGTGGTAAATACACACTAAGATGGATCTGGGTGGGCATGGGTGTGAAATTCTAAGTGAGGAATAAGGACAAAATGACTCAGAATCAGAAAGAGGAACGATGATTTTGCTGGCTAGACAACAGATTGGCTCAGCTGGAGTAGAGAGACTTTGGGTTAAGAAATGACACAAAGTGAGAGGGAAAAACAGAATGTGGCCAGACCTACGTAAATCCTTGAGGCTGTGATCTTTTCAGTCTACTCCACAAGCAAAAGAAATGCATGAGGGTGTTACACAGGTGAAAGCCACGATGAAAGAAGGACTTGAGGAGGGCTTCTATGGTCATGTGGAGGACAGACTGGGTTCAGGACAGGGAGGTGAGGGACCAGCAAGGGAGCCCCTGAGCCAGTGCTGGTGAGCTGAGGAGAGTCTGCAAGGGCTGAGGAGGGTGAGGGAAAGAAGGAGCTACTTGAGAGAAATTCACAAGGAAAAAGATGTGGTGCTTAAAAAAAGAGGGGGAGGGGGAGGGAGGAAGTAAAGGAAAGAGAGGTAGAAAGGTCTTTTGGAAAATCCAGGCCTGGGGCAGTGAAGAAAGATGGTGTCGCTGACAGAAATGATACTACGGAAGGAAAAAATCTGAAGTTGGTTTTAGACACATTGAATTTAGGTGTATCCTAAGATCCAAATGGAAGTACTCAGAGAGGGGATAGAGATTAGAACTAATCCTAGAAAACGGGAGAGGGCTTCCCTGGTGGCGCAGTGCTTGGGAGTCCGCCTGCCGATGCAGGAGACGCGGG
>NW_006777583.1:3737236-3741577 GCF_000442215.2 Lipotes vexillifer | reverse complement strand
ATGGTGAGAAGCCAGAAAAACGCAAGAAAAAAAAAAAAAAAAAAAAAAGAAAACGGGAGAAAGTCTTAAGGGCTCTAGATGTGGGAGTTCATATATTTGGAGCTGATAGCTGAAGTCACAGAAACAAGTATCTTGGTTAGGCCAGTTAGCAAATACATCAAGTTTTTTCTTGTTTTAGATTGAATTTAAGTAGTCTTTTAGAGTTGTCTACTTTGTAAAAATAAGAAGAAGGCAAACAAACAAAAAATACAGTCGAAGAAGAAGGAAACAAACCAAACTAATCAGCAATTTTTATGAACTTCGGGCTTGAGGTCTTTCCTTGAATGAACTAAAGAACACTCACAGTGGGAAATTACTATTTAGCACTATCTAGCACATTAACAATCTTACTTTTGAAAAATAACAAAATAAATCTGTCTTTTTCATACCCTCTCCTATCTAATTATAGTAGGAAGCAGATGCCTCTGGAATGGAATGACTTAGGTAATTGTTTTTAAAGCCTGTAAGTATCATCACTTATGTTTTCTAATATACTGCTGAGAGCAGTTGGGATCTGGACATTTTAAATTGAGTAAAATATTGAGAAAGAAATACTGTTTGTAAAATAGAGACTATCCTTAAGTGAGTTATATTTATTCTTCATTTCATTAAGATTTAAATAAGTCATGATTAGTGTGTTTTGGGGGGTTTCTTTCCCCAAAATATCTTCTGAAAGATCTTTAGTCTAGTGCTATGTTCTGCTTAATATTCCATTTACATTTGTGATGGTCCTACCGTTTTGCTCTCCTAACCCACCTACAGTGACCAAGTCTCATTCCTTTTAATTCTCAGTTCTACTCATTTTTTATAGATTATTTAATATTGCATAATAAGGCAATTAGGCCACAAACCAGCGCACTCTAAACAGCATGGGAGTGATCCAAAAAATACGAAATGAAGTTAATGCAACATAAAAATGACTGTGCAGCATACAAAGAAATCAGATTACTGGTAAATACTTTAGTGTCATGAGAAGTCACTGCAAAGTCATTCAGCAAACTTAATATCCTCAGTGCCTCCCACACTGCGTGATTTTAACCAGACTATTCTCAAATATGTTTAAAAATATTTTTTTAAAAAGAAAGAACCTCAAGTTTAAGTGCATGTCCCATGAGCTCTTTGTGTTACACAACAACTAAACCTTAGTGAAATTTACCTATACACCAGGATGGACAGTGTTTCACCAAAACATAGGAATTCTGAATTAGAAGAATTAGAAGAAAAACCTGAAGAATCCTCTCATGCTTTTGCCTTCATTTCGGCTTACTTCTTCCTGCTATGCCTCAGTTGGCTGGCCTGATGATGTGTCCTTCTCAGTTCTCCTCATTTTCAAAGAACTCAGCATACTGTTTTCAAATGGAGTCTTTTATGCAACAGTGGCATGAAGTGATCTCCTACTAATTTTTGGAACTTGTACTAATAAGGATATAGCAGGTTATGCTATGGTAACAAATTGACCCCAAAATCTCAGAGGATTAATACAACAAAATGTATGTCTTTCTCATTCTTTATGTCTAGAAATTGGTAAGCCCAGAGTCTGCTCCACGAAATCACTCAGGGTTTTGGAGGCTACCTTATAAGGTGACACTGACATTTCAAAAAAAAGTGGCTCCAGCATACGCTGTGGAAAGGAAGATAGAACATGAAGAACTCTCACCCTCATTTTCACTTCTACTCACCTGGCAAAGTTGTCTAGGAAACCCAGGAGGAAAAAAGACATGCTGAACTCTAAGAACTGTCTTTACATCCTGAGAAGTTACCTCTCCTTGAGGCAGCACGGTGAGCTCAGAGGATCACTAGACTTGGCAGCAAGAAACTGTCTAATTTTGGACAAGACACTTGGCTTTCCTGGGCCTTAAGCTGCAAAATGAGGCATTTAGATGAGATTGTGGGAAGAGGAACATTAGGATGTTAGAAACTTGTCCTGTCACACAAGGCTCAAGGCTTTAGATGGTGAGTTTTGCCATGTTGTAAGAATTTTCTTACAATAATAAACAAAAGAGGTCTGAAACTAAAACAGAATTACACATTAAATCCAAAAGGGCCGAAAAACTTAAAACTCTCCTCTCTCCCTCCTTCACTGTCAGGAGCAACTTCCACTCAGCAAAATTGCCCTGAATGGTGGGACAAATATATAACAGCTTTCCTTTCCTGTTAAGTTGGAATTCCTCTGTTAAACAAGGATACTTCCGGAGTTTGGACCCAGTTAGAGTCCTCAGAAAATTTTTTTAAAAAGGTAAATAATGTCTTTTCCTCATTCTATATATTATATACTACCCGATATTTATGAGTTTTAATCATAAATTTTAATATTAAACAAGATATCTAATAAAACCAGGATTCTTTAATGTTTAGGGATGGAAATAGAGGATCATAAAATACCAGGGGGGAGCGGTGGAAAGATGGCGGAGGAGTAAGATGCGGAGATCACCTTCCTCCCCACAAGTACACCAGAAATACATCTACATGTGGAACAACTCCTACAGAACACCTACTGAACGCTGGCAGAAGACCTCAGACCTCCCAAAAGGCAAGAAACTCCCCACGTACCTGGGTAGGGCAAGAGAAAAAAGAATAAACAGAGACAAAAGGATAAGGACGGTACCTGCACCAGTGGGAGGGAGCCGTGAAGGAGGAAAGGTCTCCACACACTGGAAGCCCCTTCGCGGGCAGAGATTGCGGGAGGCGGAGCGGGGAGCTTCGGAGCCGCGGAGGACAGCACAGCAACAGGGGCGCGGAGGGCAAAGCGGAGAGATTCCCGCACAGAGGATCGGCGCCGACCGGCGCTCACCAGCCCGAGAGGCTCGTGTGCTCACCCGCCGGGGGCGGGCGGGGCTGCGAGCTGAGGCTCGGTTTCGGTTTCGGTCGGAGCTCAGGGAGAGGACTGGGGTTGGCGGCTTGAACATAGCCCGAAGGGGTTAGTGCGCCACGGCTAGCCGGGAGGGAGTCCGGGGAAAAGTCTGGACCTACCCAAGAGGCAAGAGACCTTTTCTTGCCTCTGTGTTTCCTGGTGCGCGAGGAGAGGGGTTTTAAGAGCGCTGCCTAAAGGAGCTCCAGAGACGGGCGCGAGCCGCGGCTAAAAGCTCGGAAACCAGAGACGGGCGGGAGACGCTAAGGCTGCTGCTGCCGCCACCAAGGGGCCTGTGTGCGAGCACAGGTCACTATCCCCACCCCTCTTCCGGGGAGCCTGTGCAGCCCGCCACTGCCAGGTTCCCGGGACCCAGGGACAATTTCTCAGGGAGAACACACGGCGGGCCTCAGGCTGCTGCAACGTCACGCCGACTTCTGCCGCCGCAGGCCCGCCCCGCACTCCGTGCCCCTCCCTGCCCCCGGCCTGAGTGCGCCAGAGCCCCCGAGTCAGCGGCTCCTTTAACCCCGTCCTGTCTGAGCAAAAAACAGACGCCCTCCAGCGACCTACACGCAGAGGCAGGGCCAAATCGAAAGCTGAGCCCCTGTGAGCTGTGAGAACAAAGAAGAAAAAGGGAAATCTCTCCCAGCAGCCTCAGAAACAGCGGATTAAAGCTACACAATCAACTTGATGTACCCTGCCTCTGTGGAATACATGAATAGACAGCGAATCATCCCAAATTGAGGAGGCGGACTTCTAGAGCAAGATCTATGATTTTTTCCCCTTTTCCTCTTTTTGTGAATGTGTATGTGTATGCTTCTGTGTGAGATCTTGTCTGTATAGGTTTGCTTCCACCATTTGTCCTAGCGTTGTATCCGTCCATTGTTTTTTTTTTATTTTTTTCTTAATAATTAATTTTAATTTAAAGAACTCTATTATACTTTACCTTCTTTCTATCTTTCCTTCCTTCCTTCCCTCTTTTAGACAACGAATCATCCCAAATTGAGGAGGTGGACTTGGAGAGCAAGTTTTATGATTTTTTTCCCCTTTACCTCTTTTTGTGAGGGTATATGTGTATGCTTCTATGTAAGATTTTGTCTCTATGACTTTGCTTCCACCATTTGTCCTAAGGTTCTATCCGTCCCTTTTTTTTTTCTTTTCCAATTTATTATACTTTATTTTATTTTACTGTCTCTTCTTTCTTTCTGTATTTTTTCCTTCCTTCCCTCATTCCTTCCTTCCTTCCCTCCTCCCGCCCTCCCTCCCTCCTTTCTTTCCTTCTTGCCTTCTTCCTTTCTTTTCTTCTTTCTTTCTTTCTTCCTTCCCTCCTTCCTTCCTTCCCTCCTCTCTTTCTTTCTTTCTTTCTTTCTTTCCTATTTCCTCCTACTTATACTAATTCTCTCTACTTTCTCTCCCTTTTATTCTGAGCCGAGTGGATGAAAGGCTCTGGCTGC
>NW_006777583.1:3729905-3732162 GCF_000442215.2 Lipotes vexillifer | reverse complement strand
AAGATGTGGCACATATATACAATGGAATATTACTCAGCCATAAAAAGAAACGAAATTGAGCTATTTGTAATGAGGTGGATAGATCTAGAGTCTGTCATACGGAGTGAAGTAAGTCAGAAAGAGAAGGGCAAATACCGTATGCTAACACATATATATGGAATTTAAGAAAAAAAAAATGTTATGAAGAACCTAGGGGTAAAACAGGAATAAAGACACAGACCTACTGGAGAACAGACTTGAGGATATGGGGAGGGGGAAGGGTGAGGTATGATAGGGCGAGAGAGAGACATGGACATATATATACTAACAAACGTAAGGTAGATAGCCAGTGGGAAGCAGCCGCATGGCACAGGGAAACCATCTCGGTTCTTTGTGGCTGTCTGGAGGGGTGGGATAGGTAGGGTGGGAGGGAGGGAGACAAAGAGGGAAGAGATATGGGAACATATGTATATGTATAACTGATTCACTCTGTTATAAAGCAGAAACTAACACACCATTGTAAAGCAATTATACCCCAATAAAGATGTTAAAAAAAATAAAATAGGGCCTCCCTGGTGGCGCAGTGGTTGGGAGTCCGCCTGCCGATGTGGGGGATGCGGGTTCGTGCCCCGGTCCGGGAGGATCCCACGTGCCGTGGAGCGGCTGGGCCCGTGGGCCATGGCCGCTGGGCTTGCGCGTCCGGCAACGGGAGAGGCCACGACAGTGAGAGGCCCACATATCGCCAAAAAAAAATAAATAAATAAAATAAAATAAAATAAAATAAAATACCAGGAACTCACAACAAGATGATTTTCTAGAACTCTCAGAATAAAAAGAAAGGGACTCCGTTATACTATTTCCCTTGGTAAGGTTTCTACTCTCCCCACTATGTCTGCTGCCATTATACAGATATGAGTAAAGTACTGTATTAGAAAATTATTGGAATTGATAGGAAAGACCTAGAAAATTATTTTAATTTGGGGTTTTATAAAATATTTGAGAATACATCTTTCTCTGAGGGCATAATTAGCTAGGTCTGTGCTTGATTCTCATGATATGGGGAAAGCCTTGTATCCAAAGAAATCAATTTTGTCATGCAAATGATTTCTGCCTTAATTTGAATTATACCAGGACCATAGGAGCCATGGCTACTAGGGGGAAATATAATTGGTAAGCTATTAAAATTATAAAGATGTACACTATGTCTGGATTGGGGGTAATACCGTAGCTCCAATCTTAAATCCACGTAAGAATCAGAGACCAATTTCAGGTTTGGCCTGAAATTTAATGCCATGTAACAAGACTTTGCACAAGCAAACTGAAGGATGTGATGATTTGCCTGGATAAAGTTCTAAGATTCGGTCCCCACAGTGCTCCATGAAGAAGCTCACTGACTGTAGTACATCTGTGTTTTATAGGAAACAGAACAGATTCAATGTTATATTATCTATGATTTCTATCAGACTCAAACTCGTAAATCTCAATAAAGCCATCTGTGTTCATGAATTAGCTAAGAAATGGCAGATACAGATCCCACAGAGAAGAAACTATTTATTGAATAAACCTTCTAAAATTTCGTTTCATGTTATTAATACTGAAATTATCTCCTTACAAAATAATTAATAAAATAAACCAAAAGTGGGGGAGGAAATATAAGGAAGGAAAAAAATCATTATATTTCAGAATCTTCAAAAAGAGGGGAGTGAACTTTGGGAATGAAGGAGTAAGGACCAGGGCCGACTCTTTCCCAAGAAAAACAACAATTTAACAGGATCAAATTATTTTTTTAAAAATCATTAATCATTCATATTCTCTGAAAATTGCCCTAAATGCATACAACAAATGGAGAAACATTCATTCAAGAAAATACAATAAATCTCAGTAAGAAGACTGAGAGTTTGGCATTTGATCCATAACCCAGTCCATTACACCCATTCCCCAGCTCCCAGAAAACTCTATCCCAGGCTTGTGCAGCCAAGAAGACAAGAGCTCCCTCTCCCTACAGCTCCCAGTTTGAAATCACAACTTCACAACAGGAAAAGTAGGCTTCTGCATTGCTTGTCTCGCTCTCCTGCAAGCCCCACATTGCAGGTGAGACCAGAAGGACTAGGTCTGTATTTCCCCACCCAGCTACAACCTGTAGTGTAGAAGCCTTATCCCCAGTGCTATAGGCTGAGAATACTGGGCCCTGATCACCTCCATCCCCACTCACTTATAGGATGGAAGTTCCACACTGAGAGAGGCGATGTGAAAAGAGGCAAAAATGACAGAATTGTAG
>NW_006777583.1:3691880-3729895 GCF_000442215.2 Lipotes vexillifer | reverse complement strand
TAGGGAAAAATAGGCAATTCAGCAATAATAGTTGAAGACTTTAATAGCTCAATAATGGGTAGAACAACCTGGCAGAAGATCAACAGGAAGTAAAAGACTTAGATAATTCTATAAACCAACTAGAACTAACAAATCTCTAGAAAACTCCACTAAACAATAGAACACACATTCTTCTCAAGCACATACAACATTCTTCAGAGTAGACAAAGTACTAAGCCATAAAACAAACCTTTAGATTGATTAATCTAAAATAACTGAAATAATAGAATATACGTTTTCAGACCACATGGGAATTAAATCAGAAATCAATAACTGAAAGAAATTTGAGAAGTTGACAAATATCTAGAAGTTAAACATACTCATAGCCAATTGGCAAAAAAAGAAATCATAAGGGATATTAGAAAATATGAATGAATAAATGAAAATGAAACAAAACAAAACTTATGGGACACAACTAAATCAATGCTCAGAGTTAAACTTACACTGGTAAATGCCTACATTAACAAAGAAGAAAGATCTCAATGAATCCTAAGGAACTAGAAAAATAAGAGTAAACCAAATACAAACCAAGCAGAAGGAAAGAAATAATGACTAGAGCAGAAATAAATGAAATAGAGAATAAAAATACATTGTACTAGAGGTGCTAGTCATAGTAGTTAGCCAGCAGAAAGAAATAAAAGACATCTAGATCGAAAAGGAAGAGACGAAACTATCTCTATTCATATATGACATGATCTTGTACATAGAAAATACTCAGGACTCAATTGAAATATTATTAGAACTAATAAACAAGTTCAGCAAAGTTCTGAGGTAAATGATAAATTACAAAAATCTGGTGAATTTTTATACACCAGCAATAAAATATCCAAAAATAAGATTAAGAAACCAATTTCATTTATAATGGCATCAAAGAGAAAAAAAAATTCTTAGATATGCATTCTACATATGAAGGGCAAAACATACCTTAAAACTATAAAACATCATTAAAAGAAATTGAAGAAGTTCTAAATAAATGAAAAGACAGCTCATGTTCATGGATCAGAAAACAAAATACAGCTGTCGATACTTCTCAAATTGATTTAAACGTTCAATGCAATCATATTAAAATTCCAGCTGGCTTTTTTTTTTTTTGCAGAAATTGATAGACTGATCTTAAAATTCATATGTAAATACAAGAAACCCAAAAGAGCTAAAACAATCATGGAAAAATAAGAACACAGTTGAAGCACTCACACTTTTTTATTTCAAAACTTAACTAGAGTTCCAGTATTAACACAAACGTGTCACTCCCAGGAAGACAGACATATATAGATCAATGAAGCAGAACTGAGAGTACAAAAATAAACCCTTACGTTATGGTCAACTGATTTTGCACAAGGATGCCAAGATAACTGAATGGAGAGAGAATAGTCTTCTCAATAAGTGGTGCTGGAAGAACAGGATAGCCACATGCAAAAGAATGTAATTAGGCTCCTTCCTCACATTATATACAAAAGTTAACTAAAAATGGATCACAGATCTACATGTAAGACCTAAAATTATAAATTCTTAGAGGAAAACAAGGAATTACTACTTTGGGCTAGGTAATGTATTCTTAGATATGACATCGAAAACACAAGTGACAAAAAGAAAAAAAAAGACAGATTACATCAAAATTTAAAACTTTTAAGCTGCAAATAATAACGAGAAAGTGCAATGAGAACCCAATGAATAGGAGAAAACATTCACAAAGAACATCTGATAAAAGATTTATATTCAGAATATATAAAATGCAATTTAATACTAAAAAGACAACTCAATTTAAAAATGGGGGGCTTCCCTGGTGGCGCAGTGGTTGAGTCTGCCTGCCGATGCAGGGGACATGGGTTCGTGCCCCGGTCCGGGAGGATCCCACATGCCGCGGAGCGGCTGGGCCCGTGAGCCATGGCCGCTGAGCCTGCGCGTCCAGAGCCTGCGCATCCAAAGCCTGCGCGTCCGGAGCCGTGCTCCTCAGCGGGAGAGGCCACAACAGTGAGAGGCCCGCGTACCGCAAAATAAATAAATAAATAAATAAATAAATAAATAAATAAATAAATAAATAAATAAAATAAATAAAATAAATAAATAAATAAATAAATAAATAAATAAATAGGAAAGGATCTGAATGGACATTTCGCTAAAAAAGCTATACAAATAGCCAATAAACTTATGAAAAAATGTTCAACGTCAGTCACCATCAGAGAATTGTAAATCAAAACCACAATGAGGTACCACCTCACTTTACTAGGATGGCTTTAATAAAAAAGAAAGACAATATTAAGCGTTAGTAAATATATAGAAAAACTGGCAACCTCATATGTTGGTAGGAATGTAAAATGATGCCGTCACATTGGTAAACAATTCAGCAGTTCTTTAAATGGTTAAACACAGAATTACCATTCCACTCCCAGGTATCAAAGCAAGACAAATGAAAACATATGGCATATGTTCCTACAAAAACTTGTACATGAATGTTCATAGCAGTATCACTCACAACAAGCCAAAAAGTGTCCATCAACAAAGGAATGGATAGAAATGAGTTATATTCATACAGTGGAGTATTATTCAGCCATAAAAGGAGATAAAATAACTGACACATGCTACAACATAAATGAAACTTGAAAACATGTTAAGGGAAAGAAGCCAGTTACAGAAGGCCTCATATTGTATAATTCCATTTATATGAAATATCCAGAATAGACAAATCTATAGAGACTGAACCTAAATTAGTGGTTGCCTAGAGTAGGGGAAGTGGGAAAAGGGGAGAAATGGGGAGTGATTGGTAATGGATAAGGATTCCTTTTGGGGGGATGAAAGTGTTCTAAAATCTAAAATCATATTGTGTGATGGATGCATAACCCTGTGGATATACTAAAAAACATTGAATTTTACACTTTAAATGGATGAATGGTATAGCATGTGAATTATATCTCAATAAAGCTGTTTAAAAAATTTTAAGTATAAAATCACACACATTTACAGGCTGCACTCATTCTGAAAACAAATATCTTTTCTCATTTCTGTGTTTCCAGAGCTTGAATCCTGGGACAGGGACAGTCCTGAAGCAGAGAGACTGGTTGCAGAAGAGGATACTATTCGACATTTAGGAACTGATTCACAACATTTAGGAAATGATTCACAAAACTTCAAAGGAATAAGTTTATTTACCATCACTGTGGACAAAAGAAACAACCCCCCCATACACACACACACACACACACACACACACACACGCACACAAACCAACAGAGCAAAACACATATTTCTGAAGAAATTTCCCTGGTTATAGTTTTATTGTGGAAGAATCTCAGTCTATTTTATATAGCTCTTTTTCATCAGCCAAGGAGATATTAAGAGTGGGATCTGAACAGCACTAACTCAAAGGATTGCCTTGTTGTGCTGGAACACAATTACCTGATGAAGGCTTGGGTTCTCCCTACGGGGAGTGGGATGAGTTGAAGAATTTGGGGCAAGAGAAAACAGATAAGGAGTGTCAGTACTAAGTAAGTGTCTCAGTACTCGTGATGTATTCTTAGCATAACCTGTTTCAATTTGCCCAGAGACAATTCTCTAGCAATGTGAGAGTAAAATATGAGGGCATAGTTGAGCAAAACAAATCCAGCTTCTTCTTCTGAGGACTCAAAGGCCCAGAGACTGAGCTGAGCTCAGTGTAGAATCTCAGAAAATGTAGTTGGTCATGGAGTTGAGGCATTTGAGGAGCTGGATGACAGGGGAAGGATCTGAAGTAGGGTTGCCAGGTTAAAAAAAAAAACAAAAACAGGACACCCAGTTAAATCTGAATTTCAGATAAACAACAAACATTCTTTTTTAGTTTAAGGATGCCCCAAATTTTGCATGGACATATTTTTATTTGCTAATTTGGTATCTTTATTTGTATTTATGTTTGCTAAATATGGCAACTCTAATCCAAGGGGCCAAGTTGATTAGTGATATATCTGGCCAATCAGCTGGCAATTGCAAAGGCTGGGAAGAGAGGGAGAATCTCCAAGAGATGAAGATTGGGATAGTAGGCGAGGAAGGCTTGGGGCAAATGTTGGAAGAGCCTACAGCAGCAGGTTTTTTTAAAGGACTTTGTAGCTCAATTTTGTAGCCTCGAGTAAAGAAATCATTAAAAATACATAGCCACTGTGGGCATAATACAGGGTGATCTGAGTTCTTTATATTTCATTTCTCAAGATGTAAACATTTAAGAACTTCCCTGAGCCATGTGAAGATTATTCTCAGGCTAACATATGACCCTGGGTAATGGCTTCAAGAACCTGTTCCCTTCAGGGACTCCCAAATGATGACACTTTCTGACTGGACCTCTCAAAAACATAAGGTCATAGATTCTCACCCCTGATGACCCTGAGACATCTCTAATGGAGCCACCCTGTGAAATCTTCCTGAAAGAAATAGAAGAGAAATGGTACTTCCATGACAACTGAAGGTTTCAGAAACACGGGGGAATGAGAAAAGGCAAAGCTAATGTCCACACATACATGGAAAGCAAGTAGTTCCCGAGAACTCAGAAATAAGGGTGGGTGTCCTCAGAGTTAAACTAGCAAAACCCACCCTAAAGAGCGTGATTTATTACTTGGGGGGTAAACCAAGCGATGACTTATAATGTGTAACTAAAGCATTAGAGAGCAACCAAAAAATTCAATCAACATGATGTGCGGGTGACCTCAAGGAGGTAGACATGGAATGTGAGGGTGATTTAGTTATGTGACTATGACAGAATTCATCAAATGTGGAAGCCTGGGTAAATAAATTAAGAAGGAAAAGCTGATAGTGTCTGTCAAAGCAATGTCCTAAAAGTACAGATCTTGGCTAAGCAGGACAGAAGTATTACCATTTGTTTGGCTAGTAAACTCTCCATGAGCCTTTCCAATAAGGTGAAAATGTGTTGGTCAGGCCAACCTGAGCATTCAGGTCACTGTAAATCAATAGCCCTACATTCTGGCTTGTGTACCTTAGTCTCTGTGAGTTTAGTTAAAGGTGAGTCCACCCCTGAGAGGCAGATCCACTCTCATCACATTAATAAACCAATCAGGTTTCACAGTCTAAAACACTGAAGACCAGCTTCTGAGCTGTGGTGAATGGCCCAAGGAAAGCCTTTGGTGACCTGTCCAGACAGCCAGGCTTCCGGGGCAATGCCTCAGGGTTCATTGCTTACCTCCTTCAAACAGAAATGCACAGTGTTCCTAGGTTAAAAGAAATCCTTTAAACTCACATAATATGGTCTTCCCATCACATTGCTTAATTCTCCTCCATTCCTGGCCAGCAGCCAGTAATGTACATGGTAGATTACCTTGTAGTTCTGAATCTATTAATAGAGTTAACATTCCTGTGCTCTGACTGCTGTATTAGCCCAGCTGAAACAGACATTATCAATTACCCATAGCCTCATCTGTGTTTCATTTGTAAATGCTCAGGACCCAAACTGTAATTTTTTGGATTAATTAAGTGAACCACTTCTTCCCACATACCTTACACTACATAAAAGTTTCTGTTAGGTTGAGGCACATCTCTTAACTATGAATCGCTCTTGTCAGAAACTATAGAATTGCAACAGCAGGGCAATGGGGAGCAGTTAGAGAAGTATCTTTGATTTTAGAGGCTTAAGTTCCTTAGTTATTGCAGGCAGACACTGAGCCATAAATAAGGTATGGGGATGCTTTACATGAAAGAACAAATTCCTATTAAGTAATAGATTGTTGCTGGCAGGGAGGTAACACATCTCTAACAGTCATTTCTAAACTCTTCTAACTCTTGATCTTCACACTTAGCCCAACCTCCGAAGACTTATAGAGGCTTTATACCTTACGTACACACTGAAAAATAAAGTTCAAGTTTACCAATAACTCAAGTCACATAGTAGTAGTAGTAGTAGTAATAATAATAATTACTAACATTTACTAAACATTTATAATGTGGCAGATACTCTGCTAAGTTCTTTACATCTATGTCCTGACATGTTCATACCTAAAATAATCAAGGACTGCCACCATGGATCTGTTTGGAACTCTTCAGCTCCAATCTGTAATCTCTGTCAGAACTGTTTTTTTAGCTTTATAATTTCATCCTATAATAGTCTGACCATCTACTCTGAGAGCCAATAACCTTAGGCTCCACGGATGTAGAAGGGGAATATGAAGAATGACAGCTTTCTCCTTCTTTTAACCTATCATCCTTCTCTAGTCAATATCTAATCAAAATCACTGCAAGCATATAAAAATACCATGACTACTCTACTCCATCTCTTTGGTAAAGTTTTTTATCTCTTATTTGATTTCAATTAGTATTACATATTTCAAAACTATAAATAAGTAAAGATGGTAATATTTTTTAAATCTATATACTCATCACCCAGAATTAATGTTAACATTTGATATTCTCATTTTTTAAAAAAATATTAAAGATACAGTAGAAGCTCATTATATATTGTTTAAATTTTCTTTACGTATTTCTAGACTTTAAAAAATTTACATATTACCAAACAATATGCAAAAGTGTTTGTTTATAAAAGTAGATAATGATATTATACCTATGTATGGCTCCACAACTTTTTTTTCCACTCAACATTATTTTGTGGGCTGTATCTATGCTGAGTTACATAAACTTCATTAATCTGAAAATGTTCAATTATATGAATATGCCATTATCATATATCTATTTGTCAGTTTGATTCCTGATGGTATATTTAGGTTGCTTTCAATTTTGGGTGATTACAAGCAGAACAGGGGTGAAGATATGCAAGAATTTCTCTAATGTATCTTCCTACAAGCAGAATTGCTAGGTCATTGGTATATATGTCTTCAGCTTGTTTTGTGAAGCTTAACTGAGTTAATATATTAAAGTGATCAGCAATGCTTGGCAGGGGAGAAGCAACTGTTAAACATTTAGGGTATAGTGGCTATAGATGTTTTATATTTTGATGCAAACTAACAATTTTTATTTTTTTAGCATCTTGTTTCAGAGAATTCCTTCCCTACTATGTTGTAAAGATATTTTTCCACATTTTTTGTTAAGTCTTTGAACTTTTGTTTTCACTTTGAGATTTTTAATTCATATGGAATTTGTTGTGTGTGTGCTGAGACCCCAAATAGTAAATTTTCATTAAGGATAAGCAATCGTCTCAACACCACCTTATCCCCAACTGATTGGCAGTGCTACCTTCAACTTACTCCAAGATTCCACATACCTGTGGGTGTCTTTCTGAGCTGTCTATTCTATACCACTAGAATAAATGTTTAGGTTTTTAATCACAGTGAGCCTCAGTTTCTTTAATAAAATGGAGATAAAATTGTACCTATTTCATAGACGGCTGTGAGAATTAAATTAAATTAACATACCCAGAGTGCTTAGAATAGTGTCTGGTATACAGTAAGTAAAATATACAACTAGCTATTGTAATGGTTAATTTTATGTATCAATTTGACTAAGCCATGCAGGGCATGCAGACAACTGGTCAAACATTGTTGTAGACGTATATATGAGAGTGTTTTCACACAAGATTAACATATGAACTGGTAAATTGGGTTAAGCGGATTGCCCTTCCTAATGTGGGTGGCCCTCACCCAATCAACTGAAGACCTGAATAGGCTGAAAAGGCTGCATAAAAAGGAACTTCTGGCTGACTGCATGAGCTGGGTATCCATCTTTTCCTGTGAAGAGACTGGAACTTACACCATCAGCTCTCTTGTTTCTCAGGCCTTTGGATGCTGAATGGAACTACACCACTGCCTCTCCTAGGTTTCCAGCTTGCTAACTGCAAATCTTGGGACTTCTCAGCCTCCATAACTGCGTGAGCCAATTCACTGTAATGATCCTTTCCTCCTTCACCTTTACCTTCACCACCTCCTTCTCCTCCTTCTTTTTCTTCTTCCTGCTCCCAATCCTAAGTTTATTTACTTTTTGATTTTTGACAGAAGAAATTTTCTTTCTTGTTCAAAATTTTCCTCACTTCCTTAGACCTTCACTTTTTCATATGCCTTTTGGAATCAGCTTTTCAAATTCCTCAAAAGGTCCCTGAGGATTTGAATTAGAAATGCAGTGAGGTCACAGAATTGGGAGAATTGAGTTCTCACAAGACTGGGTCTGACCTTCATGAGCCTTTTATATCTGTCCCCCCTCTCTTTTTGTCTTCTTTTTGCCAATTAAATATTTTAATTTTCCACACGATGAACTTAGATCGTTTTCATAAGGTTAATTCCTAGTTACTATTTTTTTTTTTTACTATGACAAAATTTTACTGTACAAATTCAGTTTCAATCTGTTACAGCATTGGGATTCTGTCAAGTTTTATATATGGATCTTGCATTCAAATGTGCTCTATTTTTTATTAGTATTAATAATTTCTTTGTATGGTACCTTGAATGTTCTGTGTACACACTGTTTAGACTGCAATCTATAACCAGGATTGTCTCTTTTATAATCCTTGTATATTTTTATTATTCTTATCTTTTGTATTGTTTAAGACTTATAGTAAAACTTTTATACTGGCTTATTATTAATGTCCTAGTGTTCTGAGACACAGGAATGTATAATGGTATCAAGATAACGCTTACCTTCACTGTCTGTAGGAACATGCTATAAGAAATACGTCTGTGGCCGTTTGCCTAGTTAATTGCTCTGATCTAAAAGAATAAAGAGGGCCAAATGGTTATAGGCTGGTCTAGGTCCCTAAGGTGCCAGGAAGACCGAAGCCCTACTTCCCTAAGTATTTACATTTCAAATAATATAAACACCAGACCTTGAACACATCTCCAGGTCTTTTATTTTTATTTTTATTTTTTTTGCTGTATGCAGGCCTCTCCCGTTGTGGAGCACAGGCTCCGGACACACAGGCTTAGCGGCCATGGCTCACGGGCCCAGCTGCTCCGCGGCATGTGGGATCTTCCCAGACCGGGGCACGAACCCGCGTCCCCTGCATCGGCAGGTGGACTCTCAACCACTGCGCCACCAGGGAAGCCCCATCTCCAGGTCTTAAAAGCCAGAGACACCAGCCATTTATCAGGCCCTTAGAAAAATATATTTACATTTCAAAAGGTTAGACTGAGAACCCAGGATCATTTCTATCCCCTGTCAAATAAGTAAAAACACATGTGTTTTCTTCTCTTTCACGAGGCAAGGAGGTGGCTGTCTCTTTCCTCTATATAAAAAAGATTAAATTCTTTGTTCTCCAACCCTCGCCTATGGAGTGTCAGGCTACTCATGTAGGTTTGTCCACCTGGCTTTCATTGTGTTAAAACAAGGGTAAGGCCTGGAATGAAGGGGGAAGGAGAAGTGATGTGCCTATTATTTACTAAAGACAACTAATAATAAATCTATCTCTCATTCAGAATGCCTCATAGGCCATTCAGTATAAAATTAATGAACATGAATATTAAAAACACACCACATTAGATTTTTCTAATGTTAAACATTTCTGCCTTCCTGAGACAAACCCTAATTAATGATAATATATCTAATTTTAAACATTTTTAATGATGGATGTACCAACATTATATTTTGAACTTCTGTATCAATGTTCATATGGAGACTTGTGATTTTATTACCTTTTTCTATCAAGTTTGGTATTATAGTTATATGAGCTTAATAACTGGGTGGGTAGTTCTAGCTTTTTTCTCTGTGACAGCTTGCACAAAATAAAAATCATCCTTCCCTTGAAGGATTATTTAATATATTCTGTAATACCATCTGGGCCTGGTGTCTTGATGAGGGAGGGGAAAGGGCAACTGGTTCAAAATCTTTAGTGCTTTATAGTTTATTTCTTCTCCAGTCAATTTTTATCATTTATAATTTCCAAATGAATTGTATACTTCATTTATGCTTTTAAAATTAAGTTATATAGTAGGTCCTAAGACTGATATTAATTATCCTTTGTAGACTTTCAACTTTAGTACACAAGCATCTTCCCAGCTTTGCATTAATTTTTGTATCTGGGACCTTTCCCTTTTTGCTTTTAAGCTCAGACTTACTGATTGATTGATTATATTTTATCCAGTATGAATGATATTTCTTATATTAGCTCACTCTTTCATATTGACCAGAAAACTGCACTTCATTTTTCTCTCTTAGTGATTGTTTTTACCCTTTTCTAAGCTCTTTATTCCAATTTTTGATGCATTAATGTGAGGATATACTTTTGTAAGTACTATCAAATACAATCCAGATCTTTTTCATCTGTACTTTTGGGGGTTGTCATAGTATAGCCAAATTACCAGGACTATCTGATGATATCAAATTGTGAGGCAGAAATCGTTTATAAACACGTATTTATTTAGTGTATTTTGTCATAAAACTAGACTGTAATTTTCCACTAACAGATGGCGTCTAAGATTGCAGACATTCCACAATTCCTTAGTCAAAGGAAAGGGGAAAGAAACTGACATTTACATTTGCTAGAAATTAAATAATTAATCAGCCACATGAAAAATACAGAGAAATGAACAATATGCATCAGGCTGCTCTCATTCTGCTCTGAAAACTTTGGTCTCAGCTACAGAGTTCATCTGAACTTTTACTATACAAAGCAAAATTTAAAATTTACAATTGGCTCCTTAAGGCAGTCACCATTATATTTCAGCCTGCTCCCAACACGACAGTCTTCAACCAAGTCAGACAAAATGTTTTACCCAGACCAGCTGATGAGCACATTTTAACATGGTCCTTCTGCTTTGGCCCCTCCTTGCCAGTAGTCAAATTCCTTGAATTTTGAGCAATCATCCAAATTTTGTTGATAGATAAAATGCGAGTCTCATTTCTCTACTGAATTAATTACTATCTTATTTTTCAAGACTGCCATATGGTCTATAATAATATTCATATATAAGGATGAATAGAATCTTACATCTAATAATTACTCTTAACATTTTTTTGGAAGAGGATATTTAGGCCAAGAAAGGCTAAATAACTTGCACTAGGAAACATACATGTAGATAATGTTAGAGCAGGCCTTGAGCTTAATTCTACTTACTCCTAGTCCTGTGCTTTTTCCACTGTTTCATGTTTTCCC
This sequence comes from Lipotes vexillifer, assembly GCF_000442215.2. Classification (NCBI taxonomy): domain Eukaryota; kingdom Metazoa; phylum Chordata; class Mammalia; order Artiodactyla; family Lipotidae; genus Lipotes; species Lipotes vexillifer. The sequence goes on along the minus strand of NW_006777583.1, from coordinate 3,718,854 downwards.
TTCTTTCCTTTTTCCCTTTTTTAACTTCAGCATCCTGAATCACCTAGAAAATAGTACAAGATGCTCATGAGAATTAAGAGCCATACTTATTTGTCATAAGCCACCAATCTTTCTAAAAAACTGAAATAGGGCTTCCTTGGTGGCGCAGTGGTTGAGAGTCCGCCTGCCGATGCAGGGGACACGGGTTCGTGCCCCGGTCCGGGAAGATCCCACAGTGCCGCGGAGCGGCTGGGCCCGTGAGCCATGGCCGCTGAGCCTGCGCGTCCAGAGCCTGTGCTCCGCAACAGGAGAGGCCACAACAGTGAGAGGCCCGCATAACGCAAAAAAAACTGAAATAAAGGCTTATATTGCAGCATTCAACTAAAGTAGTACAAACGGCCTGGCTAGACTAGTAGATTTATAGTTCCTTATAATTTTATGTTGTAAACGAGTTAAAATAATTGCTGGTAAATAATGCACAGACATGTTACAAAAACAAAAACTCCTTAAATTCAATACAATTACACCTATTACAAAATCAATTCCAAAAGGAGTCATTTTAAGGATAATCTGAAATCTCAGAAATTATGGTTAGTATGGTAAGGAGAAGGGGGTCAGATACCTAACATTATTTTAGTGCCTATCTTGAACGGTAATGGAGATGGAGATAGGAGAATGGTAAGCATTGTCCATCATTTATCTCAATGAACCTTTGAACAAAAGGGAATTGCTAGAACTTCACTAGCTAGTTATTTTGACTTAATTTTTAAAACATCAGCACATATTCTTAAATATAAGCAAGCATTCTTAACCTTGTAGCCAAGGCAAATTTGATAAAAATGTCACAGCATAGGGCCATACTATAATAATATTCTATAATAATATATAATAATGCCCAGTATGAATAACTCATACTGTGCATTACAAACTTTTCTCAATAATTCTGAAAAAATGGCATCTAGTTCATTCGTGATTGTAGAATTTGAAATTTAAAAAATCTTTCAGTTCCACTTTTGTTTCTATAGATATTTTTATGATATTTTGATCTGGCTCAGTTGCTTTATTTGCACTTGAAGAATTCATCAACATTACCATCAACATTGGTAACATCAATGTTACCAATCTGGTAACATTTGGGGGTTTTGCCAGTTATGTCATCACTTCTGAATTCCTCACCGATCAAAGCATTTCCAAAGGCTCTTGGGAAGTGCTGATCATTTACAGCATTTATTTATCAGCTAGGCATTGTTTTTAGAAAACTATGCTACTCTGAGTCTTTTGTAGTAAACATGAGCTCTGCACCTTTCACAATCCACAGGAACAAACTGAAACATGGAAGTAACTTAGAATGCTATAGATATAAGAACAGAGAAGAGGAACTGAGCAATGTGATCTGGTGGAAGAACACTGGACTGAAATCTATTAGACCATGTCTAAGACCTAACTATCATTGAAAACCAAATGAAATAGAGATTAAAAAAATAATAGAAAAGATCAATGAAACTAAAGATAAAAGATAAATAAAATTGATAAAGCTTTAGCCAGACTCACCAAGAAAAAAAGAGAGAGGGCCCAAATCAGTAAAATCAGAAATGAAAACAGAGAAGTTACAACCAACACAACAGAAATACAAAGGATCGTAAGAGACTACCATGAGCAACTATATGCCAACAAAATGGACAACCTAGAGGAAATGGACAAATTCTTATAAAGACTGTGGCTTCTGTCTTGGATACGGTCTTTTTTCCTCCTCCCTCTCGCTCATATCACTTTGGGAAAAGCAAGTTCCCAGGTTGTGATCAACCCTGTGGAGATGCACGCATGAAACCAAAGCCTCCAGCCAACAGCCAGCAAGGAAGTAAGGCATGCCAATATCCACTGCAGTGATTATGCACACAGACTCACCAGCTCCAGTTGAGTGATGAGAACCACAGCCCCAGTCAGCAGCTTCCCTAAAACTTTGTGAGAGAACCTAAGCCAGAACCATCTGGTTCAGCCATGGCCAGATTTCTGCCCCTCAGAAACTGTGAGATAATAAATGTTTATTGTTTCAAATTGCTAAATTTGGGGGTCAATTTGTTACACAGCAATGGATAACTAAAACAGTTCCTTAAGTCTTTGTTCTTTCAGATGAATTGTCTTGGAGGAATCTCAACAAACCTATAGACGCTACTGTTTTTGCTTTCAGTCTCCAAGGGCCAAACAACTTCCATACTCCCTCTTAAACTACTAGCAGAATTAGAGAAGATGGAAGGTCATGGAAAAAAAGAAAGCAGGAAAGATAATTCGTTTGCCAAGTAATTCTGGTCCTAACTCAGAAAATACATCAACCCAGAACATCAAAGTACAACCAAAGTTTAATACAACCACATGATGTGACCTCCTTAACAAAATGACAAATGAAACCCTAACTCCATGACTAACCTAAATTTTAGAGTGAGATAAAATGCAATGGGAAATTAACTGCTGTACTCTTGGAATTGTTAAAAGGAAGCACTTAAATTTTTCAAAAGAATAGTGTTCCATAAAACCAACAGGACCCTTCTAAAACACTAAATGAATTGAAGTGAAAAGGTTAGGCATTTAAGAGGTTCTTATTGCATGGAAATAAACAGAGATCAGGCTTAGGAGAGGGAAAAGGTGAATGTATCTGGAATTTTTCATGTATAGTTTCTGATAATCTTCTAAAAGCTTTGAAAATTATTGTGCTTCTGTAGAAACTATCTTCAACGTGTTTGACCACATACATTTCAGGAGAAACTAACATGATTATACAGCTGTGCTATATGTTAATTCATCTATCTTCAGTTGGACACATTCTACCATCAAATGAAGCAAATCAGACCAAAGTGGAAGGCAATTGTTAGCATATAGTTTATGGAACTATTTGACCACCTTCCACCTATATTACAATTTTTAGGTTGTGGAAAAATATGAGCCTCTGTAGAAGTCATAAGACACACACATCAAAAAGTCTGTGTATTTCTTATTTAAAGGCTGACAAAAATGTAAAGAACATTTTACTGATTTATTTTAGCATGATTATTATCTTCATTTTCTTCCTTGGTGGCGGGGAATGGGTAGTGAATAGGAAGGATGCAAAAGGAGTGACATTTAAAGTTAGGTTTATTGTATTTCAGGGCTGAATGAGAAACAATGTCACACATTAAAAGTGCAAAGGCGGGCTTCCCTGGTGGCTCAGTGGTTGAGAGTCCGCCTGCCGATGCAGGGGACACGGGTTCGTGCCCCGGTCCGGGAAGATCCCACATGCCGCAGAGCAGCTGGGCCTGTGAGTCATGGCCGCTGAGCCTGCGCGTCCAGAGCCTGTGCAACTGCAAAGGCATCTAAGTTTAAGACAGGCTTATCTAAAATGGGCAGGATTCTGAAGATGGGTCATAACATATGCTGTTTTACAAAGACCCCAAGTCTATTTTTCAAAAGGCCTTTATTTTGAAGGAAGAAGAAAGAAAATGGAGAAGACTGCCCATGAGGGAGAGAGAGATTCTGGACCTGGAGGGATTTACCTTGAGAGAGGGTAAATATCTCTGTGTATGAATAGGAGCTGTTTAAACAGTATTAAGAATATTGATTAAAGGTCCACACCTTAGTGAAGTTCTATGTTAACTTGTAGACTTTTATGTTGTAAAGATACATATCATTTCTGTTTGATGGAAAAGAAATCCCCACAAGTTATTCTTTACTACCCTCAGACAACATTAACCAGTTCTGTGTCTAAGATGCATTTATTAAAGTGCCTATGAATACCTGCTTCTCAAATGCTCTTTGGACCAGTTTAACATCTTACTGATTCCCTTATTAATTAATGTGTTAAATGAAAGAAATGTTTAACATGTGTTAATTTTGTATTTAAATGAAAGTCATGACTAATGGCTAATAGCTTCTAGTAATAATAATAATAATAGCACTGCCTTATTATAAATGTATCATCACAAGCAATTCCTTTCTTCTCAGTCATTCACATGATGCTTTCTTCATATTTAGAATGTAAAGTATTTGAGGAGCTCTGCCCATGAGTAAAATGTTTTGCAAACTAAACTTACATGTTCAACCTTACAAAGCTTTGCAAGCCCTGGGAAAAGTAGGCTCACTGTTCATAATTTATTTTGACATGAATAAATGACAAATTGTTTCCAAGTGAACCAGTAGTTAAGGGACTAAAAAATTAAACATGGTCTATTGCTTTGTCTGCAGCAAGGGGCAAGTTAACTCTCCAGGGGATATTTGGCATCACCTGATGACACGTTTGGTTCCCAAAACTAGGGGGAAGGTGCTACGGGCATCTTGTGATCAGAGGCCAGGGATGTTGCTGAAGAGCCTACATTGCACAAGACAGGTCCAACAACAAAGAATTAGCCAGCTCAAAATATTAGTAGTACTAAGCTTAAGAAACACCGTCTACAGTAGGAAAATTAGTTGAGGAATTATCAGGCGAAAACAAAGGGGAAGACAATGACAGAAGAAATGTAATTTTCTCCAATAAAAAGTATGTATGAGGGCTTCCCTGGTGGCGCAGTGCTTGAGAGTCCGCCTGCCGATGCAGGAGACGCGGGTTCGTGCCCCGTTTCGGGAAGATCCCACATGCCGCGGAGCGGCTGGGCCCGTGAGCCATGGCCACTGAGCCTGCGCGTCCGGAGCCTGTGCTCCGCAAATGGGAGAGGCCACAACAGTGAGAGGCCCGCATAACGCAAAGAAAAAAAAAAAAAAAAAAAAAAAAAGGTATGTATGAGAATATATTAGCTTAAGAAATAATAGTATAGAAATTACCTTTGAAACTCACTCTGTTTCAGGTAATATAACTTGTGATTCATTTCAGAATAACTGTAGAACATTAAGAATAGCAAATTCTTTTCACTTTTCACAATAACTTTGGCCAAATGGCGAATTATACAGCAATTCAACTAAAGTAAAATTGCTCTTAGGTTTATGGGCTACGTTAACTCTCAAAAGAAATGAAATATTTCATAGATTTAATTTCATCTTTGGTCATTAACCACAAGAATTTTGGGACAAAGTGTCTATTTTTCCCCTAGAAAGTATATGTCCATGAGTATACCTGTACACTGTACATTATATTTCCTTTCAACATTCACTACTGGAATTGAGTAATTATTTCATTTACAGAATTATTTTTTTTTTTACCAGGGTTTTCACTGTAAAAAGAATCCTACCAGGCTCTTCTCCTTGGACAAACCAACAAAATCCTCACCCTTTCAAAAGCTATGCAGATCCCACCATATCCAACTGTAAATCTTACCTTTGATACATACACCTGACTTTATGAATATGTTCAGAGATTCATGAGCATGTCATTTTTAAGAAAGGAAACAAAAATCTCTATGCCTAGTACAACTTAATGGGACAGAGACTCAAAATCTGTAGAAGTACAATTATAGGCAGAAACAGACCTCCAATCCTTCGGGAGAAACTTCGTGATACATATAAGTGGCAGGATATATTTTCCTTATGTGTCAGAAGAATATGAAAAAAGAATTCCCCATAATTCTAGCCTAAAGGGAGAAGAGTTGTTAACATGATAAAATTAATCATTCTAGCCTTTTAAGAAACATACTACTAAAACCACAGCTTATAAACTACCTCTCGAGAGAGCTTCAAGATGGCGGAGGGGTAAGACGCGGAGATCACCTTCCTCCCCACAAATACACCAGAAATACATCTACATGTGGAACAACTCCTACAGAACACCTACTGAACGCTGGCAGAAGACCTCAGACCTCCCAAAAGGCAAGAAACTCCCCAAGTACCTGGGTAGGGCAAAAGAAAAAAGAAAAAACAGACAAAAGATTAGGGACAGGACCTGCACCTCTGGGAGGGAGCTGTGAAGGAGGAGACGTTTCCACACACTAGGAAGCCCCTTCACTGCTGGAGACAGTGGTGGGGGGAGCTTCAGAGTCATGGAGGAGAGCGCAGCAACAGGGGCGCGGAGGGCGGAGCGGGGAGATTCCCGCACAGAGGATCGGCGCCGACCGCACTCACCAGCCCGAGAGGCTTGTCTGCTCACCCGCCGGGGCGGGCGGGGCTGCGAGCTGAGGCTCGGGCTTCAGAGGTCAGATCCCAGGGAAAGGACTGGGGTTGGCTACGTGAACACAGCCTGCAGGGGGCTAGTGTGCCACAGCTAGCTGGAGGGAGTCCAGGAAAAAGTCTGAGCCTGCCTAAGAGGCAAGAGACCATTGTTTAGGGGGTGCGTGAGGAGAGGAGATGCGCTCAGGCTGGCTATCAGTGCGGACACCAGAGATGGGTATGAAATGCTAACGCTGCTGCTGCTGCAGCCACCAAAGAGCCTGTGTGCAAGCACAGGTCACTATCCATACCTCCGCTCCCGGGGGGGGGGGCCTGTGTAGCCCACCACTGCCAGAGTCCTGTGATCCAAGGACAACTTCCCCAGGAGAACACACTGGCATACCAGGCTGTAGCAATGTCACACTGGCCTCTGCTGCCATAGGCTCCCCCTGCCTGAGTGAGCCAGAGCCCCTAATCAGCTGCTCCTTTAACCCCTTCCCGTCTGGGTGAAGAACATATGCTAGAGGGTGACCTACAGGCAGAGGTGGGGCCAAATCCAAAGCTGAACCCCAGGAGCTGTGCGAACAAAGAAGAGAAAGGGAAATTTCTCTGTGCAGCCTCAGGAGCAGTGGATTAAATCTCCACAATCAACTTGATGTACCCTGCATCTGTAGAATACCTGAACAGACAACAAATCATCCCCAAATTGAGACGGTGGACTTTGGGAGCAATTCTAGACTTGGAGTTTGCTGTATGTAACTGACAAGTTTCTGATTTTTATATTTATCTTATTATAGTTTTCAGTGCCTGTTATCATTGGTGGATTTGTTTATTCATTTGGTTACTTCAATTTTTTAAAAATTACTTTAAAATTTTTTTAATTTTAATATTTTTTTTTAATTTTAATAACTTTTATTTTATTTTATTTCTTTACTGTTTTCTTCCTTTCATTTTCTTTTCTCCCTTTTCTTCTGAGCTGTGTGGTTGAAAGGGTCTTGGTGCTCTGGTCAGGTGTCAGGTCTGAGCCTCTGCATTGAGAGAGCCAAGTTCAGGGCACTGGATCACCAGACTGCCCAGCACCACGTAATATCAATCAGTGAGAGCTCTCCCACAGATTTCCATCTCAACACTAAGACCCAGTTCCACTCAATGACCAGCAATCTCCAGTAATGTACACCCCATGAAAAACTACTAGCAAGACAGGAACACAACACCACCCATTAGCAGAGAGGCTGCATAAAATCATAAAAAGTTCACAGACACCCCAAAACACACCACCAGACACAGTCATGACCACCAGAAAGTCAAGATCCAGCCTCATCCACCAGAATACATGCACCAAGTCCCCTCCACCAGGAAGCCTACACAACCCACTGAACCAAACAGTGCACTGGGGGGAAACACCAAAAACAAAGGGAAATACGAACCTGCAGCCTACAAAAAGGAGACCCCAAACACAGTAACTTAAACAAAATGAGAAGATAAAGAAACACACAAGAGAAGAAGGAGCAAAGTAAAAACCCACCAGACCAAACAAATGAAGAGATAGGCAATCTACGTGAAAAAGAATTCAGAGTAATGATAGTAAAGATGATGGAAAATCTTGGAAATATAATGGAGAAAAAACAAGGAATGTTTAACAAGGACCTAGAAGAACTAAGAGCAAAAAACAATGATGAACAACACAATAAATGAAATTAAAAATTCCCTAGAAGGAATCAATAGCAGAGTAATGCAGGCAGAAGAACGGAGAAGTGACCTGGAAGAAAAAATAGTGGAAATAACTACTGCAGAGCAGAATAAAGAAAAAAGAATGAAAAGAATTAAGGACAGTCTCAGACACTTCTGGGACAATATTAAATGCACCAACATCCTAATTATAGGGGTCCCAGAAGAAGAAGAGAAAAAGAAAAGGACTGAGAAAATATTTGAAGAGATTATAGTTGAAAAGTTCCCTAATACAGGAAAGGAAACAGTTAATCAAGTCCAGGAAGCACAGAGAGTCCCATACAGGATAAATCCAAGGAGAAACATGCCAAGACACATATGAAACAAACTATCAAAAATTAAATACAGAGAAAAAATATTAAAAGCAGCAACAAATAACATAGAAGGGAATCCCATAAGGTTAACAGCTGATCTTTCAGCAGAAACTCTGCAAACCAGAAGGGAGTGGCAGGACATATTTAAAGTTATGAAGGAGAAACACTTACAACCAAGATTACTTTACCCAGCAAGGATCTCATTCAGATTTGACAGAGAAGTGAAAACCTTTACAGAAAAAGCAAAAGGTAAGAGAATTCAGCACCACCAAACCAGCTTTACAACAAATGCTAAAGGAACTTCTCTAGGCACAAAACACAAGAGAAGGAAAAGACCTACAATAACAAACCCAAAACAACTAAGAAAATGGGAATAGGAACATACATATTGATACTTACCTTAAATGTAAATGGATTAAATGCTCCAACCAAAAGACATACACTGGCTGAATGGACACAAAAATAAGACCCATATATATGCAGTACACAAGACACCCACTCAGATCTAGGAACACATACAGAATGAAAGTGGGGGGATGGAAAAAGATATTCCATGCAAATGGAAATCAAAAGAAAGCTGGAGTGGCAATTCTCATATCAGATAAAATGGACTTTAAAATAAAGACTATTACAAGAGCTAAAGAAGGACACAACATAATGATCAAGGGATCAATCCAAGAAGAAGATATTACAACTGTAAATATTTATGCATCCAACATAGGAGCACCTCAATACATAAGGAAAATGCTAACAGCCATAAAAGGGGAAATCAACAGTAACACAATCATAGTAGGGGACTTTAACACCCCACTTTTACGAATGGACAGATCATCCAAAGTGATTATAAATAAGGCAAGACAAGCTTTAAATGACACATAAACAAGATGGACTGAATTGATATTTAAAGGATATTCCATCCAAACACAACAGAATACACATTTTTCTCAAGTGCTCATGGAATATTCTCCAGGATACATCATACCTTGGGTCACAAATCAAGCCTTGGTAAATTAAAGAACACTGAAATTGTATCAAGTATCATTTCCAACCACAATGCTATGAGACTAGATATCAATTACAGGAAAAAAACAGTAAAAAAACCAAACACACGGAGGCTAAGCAATACACTACTAAATAACCAAGAGATCACTGAAGAAATTAAAGAGGCAATCAAAAAATACCTAGAAACAAATGACAATGAAAACACGATGACCCAAAACCTATGGGATGCAGCAAAAGCAGTTCTAAGAGGGAATTTTATAGCAATACGATCCTATCTCAAGAAACAAGAAAAATCTCAAGTAAACAACCTAACCCTACACCTAAAGCAATTAGAGAAAGAACAAAAAAACCCCAACGTTAGCAAAGGAAAGGAATCATAAAAATCAGATCAGAAATAAATGAAAGAGAAATGAAGGAAACAAGAGCAAAGATCAACAAAACTAAAAGCTGGTTCTTTGAGAAGATAAACAAAATTGATAAACCATTAGCCAGACTCATCAAGAAAAAAGGGAGAAGACTCAAATCAACAGAATTAGAAATGAAAAGGAAGTAACAGCTGACACTGCAGAATTACAAAGGATCATGAGGGATTACTACATATAACTATATGCCAATAAAATGGACAACCTGGAAGAAATGGGCAAATACTTAGAAAAGCACAATCTTCTGAGACTGAACCAGGAAGAAATAGAAAATATAAACAGACCAATCACAAGCACTGAAATTGAAACTGTGATTAAAAATCTTACAACAAACAAAAGCCCAGGACCAGATGGCTTCACAGGTGAATTCTATCAAACATTTAGGGAAGAGCTAACACCTATCCTTCTCAAATTCTTCCAAAATATAGCAGAGGGAGGAATACTCCAACACTTATTCTACAAGGCCACCATCACCCTGATACCAAAATCAGAAAAAAAGAAAACTACAGGCCAATATCAGTGATAAACATAGATGCAAAAATCCTCAACAAAATACTAGCAAACAGAATCCAACAGCACATTAAAAGGATCATACAACATGATCAAGTGGAGTTTATCCCAGGAATGCAAGGATTCTTCAATATATGCAAATCAATCAATGTGATACAGTATATTAACAAACTGAAGGGTAAAAACCTATGATCATCTGAATAGATGCAGAAAAAGCTTTTGAGAAAATTCAATGCCTATTTATGATAAAAACCCTGCAGAAAGTAGGCATAGAAGGAACTTACCTCAACATAATAAAGGTCATATATGACAAACCCACAGCCAACATCGTTCTCAATGGTGAAAAACTGAAACCATTTCCACTAAGGTCAGGAACAAGACAAGGTTGCCCACTCTCACCACTATTATTCAACATAGTTTTGGAAGTTTTAGCCACAGCAATCAGAGATGAAAAAGAAATAAAAGAAATTCAAATCGGAAAAGAAGAAGTAAAGCTGTCACTGTTTGCAGATGACATGATACCATACATAGAGAATCCTAAAGATACTACCAGAAAACTACTAGAGCTAATCAATGAATTTGGTAAAGTAGTAGGATACAAAATTAATATACAGAAATCTCTTGCATTCCTATACACTAATGATGAAACATATGAAAGAAAAATTAAGGAAACACTACCATTTACCATTGCAGCAAAAGAATAAATACCTAGGAATAAACCTACCTAAGGGGACAAAAGAGCTGTATGCAGAAAACTATAAGACACTGATGAAAGAAATTAAAGATGATGCAAACAGATGGAGAGATATACCATGTTCTTGATTTGGAAGAGTCAACATTGTGAAAATGACTATACTATGCAAAGCAATCTACAGATTCAGTGCCGTTCCTATCAAACTACCAATGGCATTTTTCACAGAACTAGAACAAAAAGCTTCACAATTTGTATGGAAAAACAAATGACCCCGAATAGCCAAAGCAACCTTGAGAAAGAAAAACGGAGCTGGGGGAATCAGGTTTCCTGACTTCAGACTATACTACAAAGCTACAGTAATCAAGACAGTATGGAACTGGCACAAAAACAGAAATATAGATCAATGGAACAGGATTACAAAGCCCAGAGATAAACCCACATATATATGGTCACCTTAACTTTGATAAAGGAGGCAAGAATATACAGTGGAGAAAAGACAGCCTCTTCAATAAGTGGTGCTGGGAAAACTGGACAGCTACATATAAAAGAATGAAGTTAGAACACTCCCTAAAACCATACACAAAAATAAACTCAAAATGGATTAAAGCCCTAAATGTAAGGCCAGACACCATAAAACTCTTAGAGGAAAACAGAGGCAGAACACTCTATGACATAAATCACAGCAAGATCCTTTTTGACCCACCTCCTAGAGAAAGGGAAATAAAAACAAAAATAAACAAATGGGACCTAATGAAACTTACAAGCTTTTGCACAGCAAAGGAAACCACAAACAAGACCAAAAGACAGCCCTCAGAATGGGAGAAAATACTTGCAAGTGAAGCAACTGACAAAGGATTAATCTCCAAAATTTACAAGCAGCTCATGCACCTCCATATCAGAAAAACAAACAACCCAATCCAAAAATGGGCAGAAGACCTAAATAGACATTTCTCCAAAGAAGATATACAGATTGCCAACAAACACATGAAAGGATGCTCAACGTCACTAATCATTGGAGAAATACAAATCAAAACTACAATGAGGTATCACCTCACACCGGTCAGAATGGCCATCATCAAAAATTCTACAAATAATAAATGCTGGAGAGGGTGTGAAGAAAAGGAAACCATCTTGGCACTGTTGGTGGGAATGTAAATTGATACAGCCACTATAGAGAACAGTATGGAGGTTCCTTAAAAAACTAAAAATAGAACTATCATATGACCCAGCAATCCCCCTACTGGGCATATACCCTGAGAAAACCATAATTCAAAACCATCCATGTACCACATGTTCATTGCAGCACTATTTACAACAGCCAGGACATTGAAGCAACCTAAGTGTCCATCAACAGGTGAATGGATAAAGAAGATGTGCACAATATACAATATTTCTCAGACATATAAGGAAACGAAATTGAGTTATTTGTAGTGAGGTGGATGTTCCCAGACTGTGTCATACAGAGTGAAGTTAAGAAGAGAAATACAAATACCGTATTCTAACACATATATGTGGAACCTAAAAAAAAAAAAAATGGTTCTGACAAACTTCGGGGCAGGACAGGAATAAAGATGCAGACATACAGAATGGACTTGAGGACACGGGGAGGGGGAAGGGTAAGCTGGGTCGAAGTGAAAGAGTGGCATTGACATATATACACTACCAAATATAAAATAGCTAGCTAGTGGGAAGCAGCTGCATTGTACAGGGAGATCAGCTCCGTGCTTTGTGACCACCTAGAGGGGTGGGATAGGGAGCGTGGGAGGGAGACGCAAGAGGGAGTGGATATGGGGATATATGTATACGTATAGGTGATTCACTTTGTTGTACAGCAGAAACTAACACAACATTGTAAAGCAATTATACTCCAATAAAGGTGTTTAAAAAAAATAAAACTACCTCTCTCCAAACATGCTGAAGTTGTTATTACATGCTGAGAAAAAAAGGGAAAGTCCCCAGCAATAAATAGTATTAGATGTTACGAGTTCAACAGTATTAGAGGAACCAGAGGAGTTTCACTATTTCCTGAAGGGAGGATACAGCAAGACTAACACAACCCATTGTGGAGGCTTTGATTTCATATACTGAGGACTCAATAGATAACTTCCTGTCCCCTGCTTTGTCCTAGACACAGAACCCAGTTCATTTAATTGATGTTTGGCACTTTTTAGGGTTTCAAAATTATCCCAGGCATGGAATATTTTAAATTATTCTGTGACCGGTGGAAGTATGCCTTTGGAACTAATCAGGAATTAAATTCCATGAAATGCTGTTTCATTGCGAAGGGAAATAGACAAATTCATCTGCAAGGGCATGCCAGACACAGAGGCTTTCCACTGCATCTGAGCAAACACAGCATGTCTGACTATAGCAGAAATCTCTGAAATATACATCAAAGCACATGCAGTACAGAATAAATTCTTCCAGCCTTATGGGATAGATCTTCCATTTTAGGTGAGACGTATGCAATACTAGAAAACTTATGCTTTACAAAGTTAAAATGAGATGTTGCACAGGTCAATTCCTGCAATCTACTCTAAGTGCTCCTGCCTAGACTATTCTAAACTCTACAGGGAAGCCTTTACACATCTTTTTTTTTTTTTTTTTTTTTTTTTTTTTTTTTTTTTTTTTTTTTTTTTTTTTTTTTTTTTTTTTTTTTTTTTTTTTTTGCGGTCCGCGGGCCTCTCACTGTTGTGGCCTCTCCCGTTGCGGAGCACACGCTCTGGACGCGCAGGCTCAGCGGCCATGGCTCACGGGCCCAGCCGCTCCGCGGCATGTGGGACCTTCCTGGACCGGGGCACGAACTCGTGTCCCCTGCATCGGCAGGCGGACTCTCAACCACTGCGCCACCAGGGAAGCCCTACATATCTTTGATGGGTCTCTTTGTGTCACTGCTTGGCTAGAAAGCAAACTTATCACAGGAAACAATTCTTCGGAAACATTTCCTGTGTTGTGTTCTAAGACAGCACATAGTCTCCCACAGGGTTCCTATATCCTGTGAAGCCGAGACAACCACCAATAGGTTATACTGGGGCATAAAATTTGCCAGCTGACCTTGGATTTTCTAAATTCATTTTCTCTTCAACACTTTTATTTCAACTGTCCTTAAGTTAAGCCACTTGAAGAGACTAAGAATCATACTGGCATTGTAAGAAACATTTGACTAAAAAGGCAATTTTGGGAAAGTGTACCCATTTAGAACTTGTTTGTGAAACCTAGATATAAATGCTCCTTCCTTACTCCATTAATGGATGTATCATAGTTTGTTTCTTCGTCCACCTATTGATGAACATCTTGGTTGCCTCTACTTACTGGAAATTATGAATAAAGCTTCTATAAAAAATGCTCCTTCCTCATGATACTCTGTCATGGAGACATTTCAGAAGATTTTTTAAAAAGACCTTATTTCATAACTACATTCTTACTAAATTTGCCATTTTATTGCCAGTAACATTGATGATTTTCTTAGACATTTTTTGATTTGGTACTTTTAGGCATGATGGAAAATGAAGAATAATTCAATAAAAATATTCTATACATTTTGAGCACTCATCAATCCATATGAGGTGAACTGTTAATATCTGAAGATAATGCAAAGAAAATAAATTAAAAATCTCTCTTCTGGAAAGGAGACAGTGTTTCCATTGGAATTCTTCAAAGTTCTTCTTTTGAATTTGTGGCATGTTAAATACCAATCTCTAAAAATCAGTGTGCTACAGTTTTGGAGAAAAGTCATTGCAAAATTTGAAGAACTTCATACAAAATAGATTATGTATAGGTAGTACTTGAATCTTCTGATTCTACCTATGGGTCCTAGAGTTGTTCTTGCATATGTTCACCAAGAGCATGTATAACTTGTTAACTGCAGTAGTGTTGACAATAGGAAAAGCTGGCAATGATTTAAATGATAATTAATAAGAGAATGTTTAAATAGGCGATATCATAAACAGGAACAGTCATTGAAACAGCCATGTAAAGCAAAGTTGCATGTGCTAACAGAGAAAACCTTTAATATATACTGAAGTGAAATAACTAAATGGAATTTTTCTTTTTTGTAACTCACACACACACTATATGTAACATGTAATGTATATTGGAACTGTATATCAGTCACCTCTATTTTTCCCAGTTGAAAGTTTTCATGATGAAGTATAACTTTCCCACTCACTATATTTCTCCTAATCCCCAGAAGGCCAGGGTCATTCTCTAGGTGTTAAAAACCTGTGACTATCCCAGTGATAGATAAAAAAGAGGTGAAGGAGTTCAAGCCTATTCTTTCTGTTCTATAAAAATTTGTTCAACTTATGGATTTTGACGCATAAATATTGGTTACCGGGAGAATTCAGAGTTAAAATATGTTGGTGGTTGATAAGAAGGCTGGAATGATTGAAGACTTTGGCTTAATAGGTAAAATTATAAACCTTAGAATTTTTTAAAAACGATAAGCCACTTGGAAACATCTTTTCAACCTCATTTGTTAATATTTATTAAGTGCTTTGTATGATGCCTTGCCCTTAAGAGGCATTAAATCAACATTTGTGGAATTAATGAACAGTGCTGGTACTTCACTTTAAGGTGTGAATTGTTATGTTAGAATGAAAGGGAGTGTTTTACAGAGTTGAGAACTAACTGCAGAAGCCATTATGCTCATCTCCAAGGGTTTATCCATGAGTCTTTATAAAGAGTTCCCTTTCCTTGATCAAGCCCAGAATGGGATGGCATCATAAGATCAATAAAATTTCTAAGTTCCCAAGACCCAGACCTGATTCCATGTGTTTTATTTTTACTGCATTACCACGACTACAGGTCCCAATGCTATAAACCCTATAAACTGGGGTGATAATACTGATAAGTTTTTGTCCCTTATCATCTTCTATAGGCTAAAGATTGCATTTATAATCACCATGCAAAATCATTAGTGAACAGTCCCAACAACAATCAAGGTGTTGATTCATAATTAGAGTCAGGCATCAGGGGGAAAATATGAAGGGAGAGGGCATGAGTCCCAAAAGAAGCATCACAGAAGAGCCAGGCTCTGGAATTCCAGTATCTTGAGAGGGAATCCTAAAGAAGTAATAATGTATCTCTATACATTCAGTGAGGAAAGTAGTGAAGACCTAAATGTGGGGGGTTTGTGCTGTGCCTCCAAGGAACAGGAGAGGTGAAGGGGAAACTGTGTGGTGCTTTTGAAAATATTCACTTAATAATTTGTAAACCTAACTGAACTTCTCCATTGAATTTCCAAAATATCTTAGTCAAAGGAACAAAAACTGATAGTTTGCAAGGTCACGAGAAACAAATTGAAGTGTCAAGTATTTTGAGTATTTCCGCCCTCACTCAGAGGGCATTTCTCAGTGAGGTATATGTCAGCAATAAAGGAACTGTGAAGAGGTGTTTTGTTGTTGCTGATGTTTTAACATGTGATATGATGTGGCCTCCTAGCTGAAGGCAAAGCTACTGGAGTGCCTATTTCCTTCCCCAAAATGGTTTTTGCTTTGCTACATAAATGTGGTCACTGATGAATAAAACAGAAGAATAGAAAAGGGAAAAATGAAAAATTAGGGACCAGTGGAGTATCAGAATGAAAAAGTAAATTTAGGATTAATACTTGAAAGCCAGACCACAAAGTCTCCAATTGTTAAAGCTGGGTGAAAATATGACTTTGAGCATCTTAGTTGGCCAAAGTAAAAAGTGAAATACACTCACAGTACCCCTATGATAAAAAACAAATTCTCAGCAAAAGCATGGCTTGAGGTCATGGAGAAATTTGCATGTGTGTGTGTATTTTCATAAAGGAGACACTTGATATAGTCCAAGTAAGCTGGTTTCTAAAGGTCTGATGGAATTTAAGAAAATGATTTAGGATGTCAAAAGAAATGTGTATAGTTAGGGTTTTGGAAAAAAAATGGAGACAAATTTTGAGTTTGTATTCTCTGATATGACTCTAGATACAAATATTTTATGTTATTGACAGAAGAGTCATAAGTTTCAACTGTCAGCACAAGGAGAGTTGGGTATGATTGGCATCTTCTTATGAAAATGTGTCCAGACACGGGTGTAAAAATGTAGCCACCCCAACTTCATAAGGAGATGTGACACATAGGCATCTATAGATAGGCTAAATACGTGCTTGAAAAAGTTTTGGTCTTTCCAGTATACATATGAAGGAGGCTCAGCACTCCAGCCCAGAGAGCATGGCCAAAATGATTTGACCATGGAAAAATTTCAATATGGTTTTTAACATTATCCCACTATTGACTTAATATATTTTCAATAAAACCCATATAAGATCTCATTTTACACAAAGTAGTTTTTTGCGGAATCCTTCAAGATCGATTAGTTATAAAATGTACTGCCAGGTAACTGAATGACTTGACTTGCTCTGTTAGAGTGTTGCATGGAAATTAATTAAGTGATAAAGAGTAACTGCCAAGGGCTTCCCTGGGGGCGCAGTGGTTGAGAATCTGCCTGCTAATGCAGGGCACACGGGTTCGAGCCCTGGTCTGGGAGGATCCCACATGCCGCGGAGCAACTAGGCCCATGAGCCACAACTACTGAGCCTGCGCGTCTGGAGCCTGTGCTCCGCAACAAGAGAGGCCGTGATAGTGAGAGGCCCGTGCAACGCAATGAAGACTGGCTCCCCTTGCCACAACTAGAGAAAGTCCTCACACAGAAACGAGGACCTAACACAGCAAAAATAAATAAATAAATTACTGAACTCCTACCCCCAACATCGTCTTTAAAAAAAAAAAGAATAACTGCCAAAAGATAATGCTTTTGGATTAGGATAGTTGATCTCAAGCCAAAGTTTTTGTGACAATTATTAAATGACATAGTCAATTTTCTATTTAGGTTCCTCCTAGTAAGTGACAACGTAACATATTAAGTGGGGAAGAAGAAGAATCATCTTTCTATTTACAACAGCAGAATGTGTGCATCTAACTAGTCTAGAAATAGTTCAGGTTATTAAGGTGGCCCTAATAAGAAGGGGGCCTAAACTATATTCCTGTTTCACATTGAACAAAACTATTCTCTTATCTGAAACAATTTCATCAGTCTTATCCTCTTTGACATATTAAGTAGTGGGTTCTATTAGAACATTAGTAACTTGGGATCCATATTAACCTCTTATAACTTAGCCCAAGTGTCCCCAGAAGAGAGGAAAGGAGAACATCTACGTCCTTGTTCAACATCTCTTTCCATCTCACTTCTTACCAGGAGGGGTAAACATGAAACTGGTTGGTCAGATTCCAAGACCCTTACTGGGCCATATGGCAAGCAGGAGAGGTCGAAGTGCACTAGGAGATGAAGCATGGGATAATAGCTCTCTGGCATTCTTCCTATCTTGTTCTCAAGCTGCAGAGAAGATAAGAGATCCAGGATCTAATCTTCAGAGGCGTCCACTCATTCCTCCCATTTGTCTCTGCTTTCATCCTTTGTAGTCAGAAGTCTTTTCCCATATGAGGAATTCAGCATTCTTTTTCATATACCTTGTACTATTATACTTTGATACTCTGACTCTTACCTTTCCTTGTGAGCTTGGCATTTTGTTTGAGAGAGGTCAAGAGTCCCCACACAAAGCCTTTGAATTATCCTGTCAAGCGATGTGGGTCCCCAATGAGAAAGTTCCCATTTGACATTGTTCCTTGTATTACATATGTATATACATATACATATATTTACATATCCCTTGGGAATCTTATGGGGAGTGAGGAGAGGGGGCAGGGGTATAAGACCAGAATTCTTGGGTCTACTGGCCATTATTAATGCTATTAAAACCTTCCTCTAATTATTAACATTTGACATAATTTTAGCAAGTCTGAGAACAGTGATTAGTTTGTTTGTTTGTTTTTTGGTTTTTTTGATTTTTTGCTCTTAGGTTAGAATTTATATAAGATAAGAATTAAAAGATGCATTGACTCTGGAGTTAAATTGCTTGGCTTTGAATCACAGCTCTACAACACATTAGAAATGTAACATTGTTGATTTACTTAACCTTTCATGCTTCCATTTTCTTTTCTGTGAAATCAGAATATTATCACTTCTTTTACCCAGTTGTGGTGAATACTAAAATATCTATTCTGTGTGAAGCACACAGAACAATACCTGGTATATAACTATTATTATAAAAGCAAAGACTTAAAAGTAAGTCAGATGATGAACAATTTCTGCTGTTCTCATCTTTTTTATTTTTTTAATATCTTTTTTGGAGTATAATTGCTTTACAATAGTGTGTTAGTTTCTGCTTTATAACAAAGTGAATCAGCTATACATATACATATATCCCCATATCCACTCCCTCTTGCGTCTCCCTCCCACCCTCCTCATCCCACCCCTGTAGGTGGTCACAAAGCACCGAGCTGATCTCCCTGGGCCATGTGGTTGCTTCCCACTAGCTATCTATTTTACATTTGGTAGTGTAAATATGTCCATGCCACTCTCTCACTTCATCCCAGCTTACATTTCCCCTTCCCCGTGTCCTCAAGTCCATTCTCTACATCTGTGTCTTTATCCCTGTCCTGCCCCTAGGTTCTTCAGAACCATTTTTTTTTTTAGATTCCATATATATGTGTTAGCATATGGTATCTGTTTTTCTCTTTCTGACTTACTTCACTCTATGACAGACTCTAGGTCCATCTACCTCCCTACAAATAACTCAATTTCATTTCTTTTTATGGCTGAGTAATATTCCATTGTATATATGTGCCACATCTTCTTTATCCATTCATCTGTCGATACAGTGACTGTTTTTAGTTACACACTGCGATAGAATGACATCACATCATTGTGCCATCCACTGAAGCTGAGAACAGAGAGCTTAGCCAATAAAATGTTCCCATCCACAGAATAAAACACAAAGAAAATATAAATTAAAAAATGTACATATATACACTACCAAACGTAAGGCAGATAGCTAGTGGGAAGCAGCCACATAGCACAGGGAGATCAGCTCGGTGCTTTGTGACCACCTAGAGGGGTGGGATAGGGAGAGTGGGAGGGAGAGAGATGCAAATGGGAAGAGATACGGGGATATATGGATATGTAAAGCTGATTCACTTTGTTATAAAGCAGAAACTAACACATCACTGTAAAGCAATTATACTCCAATAAAGATATGAAAATAAATAAACATTTTGGGTTGTTCTTAACAAAGTTTAAAGTAGCAAGCTGGCATAACCAATACCAATTCCTCATGAAAAATATTGCCTGAGAAACAGACTTGACTTGTCAAGGATGGTGCTGACTTAGTGACTAGAAGAAATGCTCAAATCAACTAGAAGTTTACATTTTGAGAGACTAAAGAAATGTATTTTAGATAAAAATAGTCTACACCTTTTTTTTTTTTTTTGCAGTACGCGGGCCTCTCACCGCTGTGGCCTCTCCTGTTGCGGAGCACAGGCTCCGGACGCGCAGGCCCAGCGGCCATGGCTCACGGGCCCAGCCGCTCCGCGGCACGTGGGATCCTCCCGGACCAGGGCACGAACCCGTGTCTCCTGCATCGGCAGGCGGACTCTCAACCACTGCGCCAACAGGGAAGCCCTACACCTTTTTGAAGTAGATGATTAAGGACAGAGGACTTGTCCTCTTGTAAGGCTCTATTAAAGTAAAATTTGGTGTTGGCACAGAGGAAGAGAAATAGGCCACTGAAACTGAATGGAGAAATTATAATCAGACATATATATTTGGAAACTGTGTGTGTATAGCATTTACTATAATACTGAGGTTAGATATCGATACAGATGCCAAAACTGGAAACCTGAAACTCCATCAACATGGGAAAAGAAGCTAGGAAATAGCTATACAATGGCATAATATTCAGCCATAAAAAAATTATGAACAACTGACATTTGCAACAACAGAAATGAATCTCAAAAATCACTGTGCTAAACAAAAAACCAGGAGAAAGTGTACTTAAATACATATATTCATTTGTACCAATTCCATTTATATAAAATTCTGTAACATGCCAACTAATCCAGTGACATAAGGAAGGTCACTGGTTGCTTGGGAATTAGGGTGGAGTATGGGTGGACTGCAATGAGCATGAGGAAATGTTTGGGGTTAAATGTCCATTGTCTTGCTTGTGGTGGTGGTTTCTCGGGTAAATATGTAAGTTAAAACTAGTCAACTTGTACAGTTTCAGTATGTGAAGTTTATCACACTCCAATTATACCTCAATATATTTTTTAAAAATCAGTTGGGTCTAGTTAAAAGACAATGGATTCAAAATGTAACAGAAGTGGAGCTTCAAGACAGCTGAAGTGTAAGATGGGGAGATCACCTTCCTCCCCACAAATACATTAGAAATACGTCTACATGTGGAACAACTCCTACAGAACACCTACTGAATGCTGGCAGAAGACCTCAGACCTGCCAAAAGGCAAGAAACTCCCCCACGTACCTGGGTAGGGCAAAAGAAAAATAAACAGAGGCAAAAGGATAGGGACGGGACCTGCACCAATGGGAGGGAGCCATGAAGGAGGAAAGGTTTCCACACACTAGGAAGCCCTTTCGCGGGTGGAGACTGCGGGTGGCGGAGGGAGAAAGTTTTGGAGCCGCGGAGGAGAGCGCAGCAACAGGGGTGCGGATGGCAAAGCAGAGAGATTCCCGCACAGAGGATCGCTGCCGACCAGCACTCACCAGCACAAGAGGCTTGTCTGCTCACCTGCCAGGGCAGGCAGGGCTGGGAGCTGAGGCTCGGGCTTCAGTCAGAGTGCAGGGAGAGGACTGCGGTTGGCTCCGTGAACACAGCCTGAAGGGGGATAGCGCGCCACAGCTAGTGGGAAGGGAGTCCGGGAAAATGTCTGGACGTGCCGAAGAGGCAAGAGACTTTTTCTTCCCTCTTTGTTCCCTGGTGCGTGAGGAGAGGGGATTAAGAGCACTGCTTAAAGGAGCTCCAGAGACGGGCGCAAGTCGCGGCTATCAGCGCAGACACCAGAGACGGGCAGGAGACGCTAAGGCTGCTTCTGCCGCCACCAAGAAGCCTGTGTGCAAGCACAGGTCAATATCCACACCTCCCCTCCCGGGAGCCTGTGCAGCTCGCCACTGACAGGGTTCCATGATCAAGGGACAACTTCCCTGGGAGAAACGCACGGCACGCCTCAGGCTGGTGCAATGTCATGTTGGCCCCTGCCGCCGCAGGCCCGCCCTGCACGCTGTACCCCTCCCTCCCCGCGGCCTGAGTGAGCCAGAGCTCCCTAATCAGCTGCTCCTTTAACCCCGTCCTGTCTGAGAAAAGAACAGATGCCCTCAGGCGACCTACACACAGAGGTGGAGCCAAATCCAAAGCTGAACCCCTGGAGCTGTGCGAACAAAGAAGAGAAAGGGAAGTCTCTTCCAGCAGCCTCAGGAGCAGCAGATTAAATCTCCACAGTAAACTTGATGTACCCTGCATCTGTGGAATACCCAAAAAGACAACGAATCATCCCAAATTGAGGAGGTGGACTTTGGCAGCAATGAGATATATATATATATTTTTTTTTTCCCCCTTTTTCTCTTTTTCTGCGTGTGTATGTGTATGCTTCTGTGTGTGATTTTGTCTGTGTAGCTTTGCTTTTACCATTTGTCCTCGAGTTCCGTCTGTCCGATATTTTTTCTTTTTTCTTTTTCATTTTTTTAGTATACTTTTTAGCACTTGTTATCATTGGTGGATTTGTTTTTCAGTTTGGCTGCTCTCTTCTTTCTTTCTTTTTTTATTACTTAAAAAAAATTTTAATTATTATTTTTTATTTTTTATCTTAATAACTTTATTTTATTTTACTTCATTTTATTTTATCTTCTTTCTTTCTTTCTTTTTCTTCTCCCTTATATTCTGAGCCATGTGGATGACAGGCTCTTGGTGCTCAAGCCAGGTGTCAGGGCTGTGCCTCTGAGGTGGGAGAGCCAAGTTCAGGACACTGGTCCAAAAGAGACCTCCTAGCTCCACGTAATATCATAAGGCGAAATCTGCCAGAGATCTCCATCTCAATACCGAGACCCAGCTCCACTCAACGACCAGCAATATCCAGCGCTGGACACCCTATGCCAAAAAACCAGCAAGACAGGAACACAACCACACCCATTAGCACAGAGGCTACCTAAAATCATAAGTTCACAGACACCCCAAAACACACCACTGGATGCAGTCCTACCCACCAGAAAGACAAGATCCAGCCTCATCCAACAGAACACAGTCACTAGTCCCCTCCACCAGGAAGCCTACACAACCAACTGAACCAACCTTTGCCACTGGGGCAAGCACCAAAAATAACAGAACTGCGAACCTGCAGCTTGTGAAAAGTAGACCCCAAAATTGGTAAGTTAAGCAAAATGAAAAGACAGAGAAATATGCAGCAGATGAAGGAGCAAGGTAAAAACCCACCATGCCAAACTAATGAAGAGGAAAAAGGCAGTCTACCTGAAAAAGAATTCAGAGTAATGATGGTAAAGATGATCCAAAATCTTGGATATAGAATGGAGAAAATACAAGAAACATTTAACACGGACCACAAAGAATTAAAGAGCAAACAAACAGTAATGAACAACACAATAAATGAAATTAAAAATTCTCTAGAAGGGATCAATAGCAGAATAACAGAGGCAGAAGACCAGAGAAGTAACCTGGAAGATAAAATAGTGGAAATAACTACTGCAGAGCAGAATAAAGAAAAAAGAATGAAAAGAATTGAGGATAGTCTCAGAGAACTCTGGGACAACATTAAACACATGAACATTCAAATTCTAGGGGTGCCAAAAGAAGAAGAGAAAAAGAAAGGGACTGAGAAAATATTTGAAGAGATTATAGTGGAAAACTTCCATAATATGGGAAAGGAAAGAGTTAATTGAGTCCAGGAAGCACAGAGAGTCCCATACAGGATAAATCTAAGGAGAAACATGCCAAGACACATATGAATCAAACTATCTAAAATTAAATACAAAGAAAAAATATTAAAAGCAGCAAGGGAAATATAACAAATATCACACAAGGGAATCCCCATAAGGTTAACAGCTGATCTTTCAGCAGAAACTCTGCAAGCCAGAAGGGAGTGGCAGGACATATTTAAAGTGATGAAGGAGAAAAACCTACAACCAAGATTACTCTACCCAGCAAGGATATCATTCAGATTTCACAGAGAAATAAAAACCTTTATAGACAAGCAAAAGGTAAGAGAACTCAGCATCACAAATCCAGCTTTACAACAAATGATAAAGGAACTTCTCTAGGAAGGAAACCCAAGAGAAGGAAAAGACCTACAATAAAACACCCAAAACAATTAAGAAAATGATAATAGAAACATACATATCGATAATTACCTTAAATGTAAATGGATTAATTGCTCCAACTGAAAGACATACACTGGCTGAATGGATACAAAAACAAGACCTGTGTATATGCTGCCTACAAGAGACCCACTTCTGACCTAGGGAAACATAGACTGAAAGTGAGGTGATGGTAAAAGATATTCCATGCAAATGGAAATCAAAAGAAAACTGGAGCAGCAATTCTCATATGAGACAAAACAGACTTTAAAACAAAGACTATTACAAGAGACAAAGAAGGACATTACATAATGACCAAGGGATCAATCCACAAAGAAGATATAAAAATTGAAAATATTTCTGCACCCAACATAGGAGCACCTCAATACATAAGGCAAATACTAACAGCCATAAAAAGGGAAATTGACAGTAACACAATCATAGTAGGGGACTTTAACACCCCACTTTCACCAATGGACAGATCATCCAAAATGAAAATGAATAAGGAAACACAAGCTTTAAGTGATACATTAAACAAGATGGACTTCATTGATATTTATAGGACATTCCATCCAAAAATAACAGAATACACATTCTTCTCAAGTGCTCATGGAACATTCTCCAGGATAGATCATATCTTTGGTCACTAATCAAGTCTTAGCAAATTTAAGAACATGAAATCGTATCAAGTATCTTTTCCGACCACAAGTCTATGGAACTAGATATCAATTGCACAAAAAAATCTGTAAAAAATACAAACACATGGAGGCTGAGCAATACACTACTAAATAACCAAGAGATCACTGAAGAAATCAAAGAGGCAATCAAAAAATACCTAGAAACAAATGACAATGAAAACACGGTGACCCAAAACCTATGGGATGCAGCAGAAACATTTCTGAGGGAAGTTTATAGCAATACAATCCTACCTTAAGAAACAAGAAACATCTCAAATAAACAACATAACCCTACAACTAAAGCAATTACAGAAAGAACAAAAGTTAGCAGAAGGAAAGAAATCATAATGATCATACCAGAAATAAATGAAAATGAAATGAAGAAAATGACAGCAAAGATCAATAAAACTAAAAGCTGGTTCTTTGAGAAGATAAACAAAATTGATAAACCATTAGCCAGACTCATCAAGAAAATAAGGGAGAAGACTCAAATCAACAGAATTAGAAATGAAAAAGGAGAAATAACAACTGACACTGCAGAAATACAAAGGATCATGAGAGATTACTACAAGCAACTATATGCCAATAAAATGGATAACCTGGAAGAAATGGAGAAATTCTTAGAAATGCACAACCTGCCAAGACTGAATCAGGAAGAAATAGAAAATATGAACAGACCAATCAAAAGCACTGAAATTGAAACTGTGATTAAAAATCTTCCAGCAAACAAAAGCCCAGGACCAGATGGCTTCACAGGCGAATTCTATTAAACATTTAGAGAAGAGCTAACACCTATCCTTCTCAAACTCTTCCAAAATATAGCAGAGGGAGGAACACTCCCAAACTCATTCTACGAGGCCACCATCACCTTGATACCAAAACCAGACAAGGATGTCACAAAGAAAGAAAACTACAGGCCAATATCACTGATGAACATAGATGCAAAAATCCTCAACAAAATACTAGCAAACAGAATCCAACAGCACAGTAAAAGGATCATACACCATGATCAAGTGGGGTTTATCCCAGGAATGCAAATATTCTTCAATATATGCAAGTAAATCAATGTGATACACCATACTAACAAATTGAAGGAGAAAAATCATATGATCATCTCAATAGATGTAGAGAAAGCTTTTGACAAAATTCAGCACCATTTATGATGAAACCCTCCAGAAAGTAGGCATAAATGGATTTTCCTCAACATAATAAAGACCACATATGACAAACCCACAGCCAACATCATCCTCAATGGTGAAAAACTGAAATCATTTCCACTAAGATCAGGAACAAGACAAGGTTGCCCACTCTCACCACTCTTATTCAACATAGTTTTGGAAGTTTTAGCCACAGCAATCAGAGAAGAAAAAGAAATAAAAGAAATACAAATAGGAAAAGAAGAAGTAAAGCTGTCACTGTTTGCAGATCACATGATACTATACATAGAGAATCCTAAAGATGCTACCAGAAAACTACTAGAGCTAATCAATGAATTTGGTAGAGTAGCAGGATACAAAATTAATGCACAGAAATCTCTGGCATTCCTATATACTAATGATGAAAAATCTGAAAGTGAAATCAAGAAAACACTCCCATTTACCATTGCAACAAAAAGAATAAAATATCTAGGAATAAACCTACCTAAGGAGACAAAAGACCTGTATGCAGAAAATTATAAGACACTGATGAAAGAAATTAAAGATGATACAAACAGATGGAGAGATATACCATGTTTTTGGATTGGAAGAATCAATATTGTGAAAATGACTGTACTACCCAAAGCAACCTACAGATTCATCGCAATCCCTATCAAATTACCAATGGCATTTTTCACAGAACTCATTATTTGGTTTTAAAAAATAATGAGGATGACAATAACTTTTTGCAACAGATGAATATATAGAAATCAATAAAAACATTTTTGGTTTTATTTCTTAATAGCCATTGATAAGTACACATACAAAAAATTAAACAAATTCTAAATCTAAAATGCTCATAAGCCAATATCAATTTATGGAAATCGAGTTATCTGTGTAATTTTGCTCTTACTTGAGTCACTTTGCTTGTTATCAAATTAGAAAGTTACATTGTTATCAAAGTAGAAATTTCTATCTAAAATTTAGATGATAAAATGCTAACTAAATTTATATAGATGGTGCCAAATATTTGAATCTCATAGCACCTTTTAGGAGTTAATCATTCCATCTCTAGACACTACTTTTATACTGAAGCCTCTCTGAGGCAAACAGCTCAGAAAGCACACGTGGATATGGGGTGAGAAAGCAATGCACCAAAGCCCCTCACTCAGTAAGATCCACATAGGGTGTAAGGCAAGCACATACATCACTTAGCTAGCCACTAGGAGGTGGT
>NW_006777583.1:3681827-3691867 GCF_000442215.2 Lipotes vexillifer | reverse complement strand
GTAGGCACAGGAATTCCAGATCTAGCTCCAACCAAAGGGTTTAGTTGAGTGGCTGCAGTTTGGCTTCTTGAAAATAAATCTCTCCTATATGCCAACAAATACAAATTTTAGTCTCAGAATCTCTTTGCAATTTAAAAATTTTTTGAGGGTCTCTAGAAAGCCTTTGTCTATATGGGTTATATCTACCATTAATACTGTGTAGGAAATTAAAACCAAGAAATCTTTTAAATATGCATTTATTAATTTTAAAATAATAATGAGAAAACTATTTTATGTGAAGACAAATAACATTTATATGAAAAATAATTGCTTTGTAAACACAAAAATGTTAGCAAGGAGACTGGCATTGTTTTACATGTTTTGCAAATCTCAATGTCTGACTTAAGAAAAAACAACTGGTTTTCCTGTATGTTTCTGTATTCAGTCTGTTGAAATACATTGTTTTGATTGAAGCATGTGAAAAAAAAATCTGGTCTCATCTAAATATATTGTTGTAAGACAGGATTATTTTCATTTAATTGTGGATATTCTACATGAACAGCTAAATGAACTGATCTAAAACAAAGTAAATAACATTACTAGATTTAAAAAGCAACTAGTTGATCAAAACGTAGACTTATGATTTTAAAAAAATAAATGTACAAATATATATATAATGTGTAGATATGGCTGTATAAGCATAGGGAAAGTTCATGAAAAGTAAATACCATATTATTTAACTTCTATAATATGTATCATATATTATTATATAGTATATATAAAAAGGATTTATGTTATTGCTATAATATCTATTTAACCTCTACAATAAGCTCTGGAGGTGTGTGGTCCCCCCCAAATGACACATGAAATATCGGTGTGTTTCACTTTCTCGTGGTGTGTGCATGTGTGTGCGTTCCTTTGTTTTTCAAATTTTAAAAGAGTTGGGGTTGGAGAGGAAGCCAGGCACATTTCAGACTTCCTTACAACATACAATGCCATAAGACATTGGAAAATTTACAGAGTCCTCAGTAAAAATAGTTTTACCAGAAATTTCCTATCAAATCATTTATTAATACATGAAAACAACATAAAATTCTCACATAAGCAAAGGATGAAGAAACATTGCATACATGTCCTCTTGCAAAGTACTTGAAGATGTATTCCAGCCAAGTAAGAGAGAAAATTCCAAGTTAGGAGGTGAAGAATAAGTTTGAAATAAATTTAGCCAAACATTAACATGGTAAAAAAATTAACTAAAGTAAACTGGGGGGGGTTACTGCCAATTTTGACCATCTAGAGTAAACAACCAAGATGGAAGCAATAAGTTGGTTTATTTTCCTAGAATTCTGTTCTCTGGAAGATTATATTTAACATAGTTCCATTTAAAATATTCTTTGATGTTTCCACATATACTTTATAGCAATTGATTTAAAAACAGCAAACTTATATGTATTGTCATTATAATTACTCATCCTACTTTCTCCCCAATTTTTTTCTAGTATTCTCATTTTCCAGATATGCAATATTATTACATTTCTTCATCACTATTTATCCAAGTTTTTCTTGTTTAATTATCTTAATCTTTTCTCATAAATCATTTTGTCAACTCCTTATCATTCTTGTCCTTTTTTGATCCCTTCTAGATTTCTAGAGTTAATGAGGAGATGAGAACTTAATAGTACTTAGCATGCTGCATTTCTCCAAGAATTAGTTAAGAATTATTACCACCCTGTCTTATGTCATATTATTTCTATACATAAAACAAACTATCATATTTTATTTAGGCTTCATGATGCTATGCAAAGGATTATTTAATCTACTCTTAGGTCCTTCTTGACAACTTTCTCATCCAGGATAATATCTATGCAATTGGTTTATTTCAAGTCAACACAAAATTGTGTATACAGTATCTACTCTATGTTCCCCTCTGTGGTGTGTGTATGAAGGACTCTCGTGTGCCCAGGAAAGAAACTGGGGAATAAGGGCACGAACATTATGGAACCCTTCCTGAAGAAGAATTGCCAAAGAATTAAAAAAAAAAAATTCTGACATATATTAACAAGCTTGGGATGGGTTGACTATTATTTATTTTTTTAAATAAAGTGTATTGTAGTATACTTTGAAGATATTTTTATCTCTATTATGTAAATTAGAATGGGTTATCATCACAATCTAATAACATTAATTCAAATATTAAGTGTCTATTATGAATCTGGCACTGTTTGGAATAAAGATAACAGAAGTAGTTTCTACCTACAAGGAAAAGTAGGAAAGAGAAGGCAGTGTGGTAGCAAAATGTGGGCTCAGAGCTCAGACTCTCTCAGGCAAATGTGGTTGTTATGTTTTTTAGCTGTGCAACTGGAAAAGTTATTGAATCTTGGTAAGCCTAAGTTTCCTCCACAGAGGCTTAGAGGCTTATATAAATAGGAGTTTAATGCCTGCCATTTACTAAAGCTTACTTATGACTAGCACTTACTATAATTAACGCTTTACATAAATTATCTCATTTAGTCATGACTTTCCTTGTTGAAGAAAGGGGGGCTCAGAGAGATTAAGTCACACGGTAAAAAAAGAGACTTGTGATTGGAAAATAATTTTAGTTCTAATTCCATGCTGTTTCTTTCTTTTTTTTTTTATAAAAGAGATTCAGTGTCATTATTTATTACATGATCTGCCAAATATCTACAGTTTTTCCTAAATAACTAGCGTGGTGAATTATAGCATGTTAGGTAATAAATTCACAATTTAGCATTACCAAAATAAATCCTTAATGTTTCTTTCTGTTTCTAATCAAGTTTGTTTTAATCAATGATAGACACAGTTTTAAGTATTGATATTACATTTTTCTAAAGGGCTTATTATGAAAATCATTAGTCTACTTTCCACCATTTCCAGCTGCCCATCGTTAACTGCTTATAAGTCTTTGAGCTGTGTCTTTCGGTATTTACCTCCACATCACTAAATACTCCTGTTTACAGTGTACCACTTATCTGTGGAAGGCAGGAGGGGCAGGCGAGGGGACAGATTAACGGTTGGCTTTCCACAATGAAAGATGAGAATCAATCACTCTTTTACTATTTCTGTATGTCCACCACTTCCATACTGCCCTCCTCTTCCATCCTTTTCAAATAGTAATATACTGTATTCAGGGTTGACATTATTATGTCTAGTTAATATTTGTAGCTAAGTAGGAATTTGATTTCTTGCACAACTTGTTTTCTTCAGATTTAATAACTTGTAGTGCCCCATGTGCTTAACGTTAACGTGTTTATAAACTCTTCTCCTATTCTCTAAATCTTTCAATGTATCTAAATACATCAAGCATTTTTTTAATGTTTCCTTTATTGGAGACATTTCTCCCAAAGCTCTCCGACCTGTTTCACTCTGAGATGCTCGCCCTCTATGCTGGACACAGTCCTTATCCTACGCATTCTTTTCAAAATCAACTTGAATATTCTCTTCTTCTCTTCTTTGAGTTGAATTCCTTATTCCCTGAATCCCATTAATTCCTCTTTCTTCATGTATTCCCTTATTTTAGTGAAAAAACTCCTCTTGCAACTTCCCAAGGAAGAGTTTTTAGGAGTTAAGTTTTTGAGGCTTTGCATGTCCAAAGATATTTTCGACTTCCTTCATACATAACTGATGGTTCTGCTGAGTATACAACTTTAGGTTGAACTTTGTTTATCCTCAAATTTTGGAAGTCTTCACTCCACTGTCTTCCTATTTTCAGTGCTGCTGCGAGGAACTCCAAGGATGCTCTGATTTCTGATCTTTTATACGTTACAATCACCACCCCACCCCTCTTGATACTTCTAGGATCTCCTGTTTCTCTCCAGAGTTCCGTTTCATGATGCTATGCCTTGGTCTGAGTCTATTATTATCTATTGTCCTGGGAACTCTATCAGCCCTTTCAATCTGGAAACTCATTTCTTCAACTTCAGGGATTTTTCTGGAATTAATTCGCTAACATTTTCCTTCCTTCCATTTTCTTTGGTCTCTCTTTCTGGAAGTTTTATTATTCAGATACTGAATCTTCACTATTGAATTTCTAAACTTCTTTTTTCAATTTTCCATATGTATATATTAATTTCCAAGAGTTTTTCTCTGAATATTCCTTTAAAAATGGATCTTGTTCTTGTTCTTGTTTCACAGATACAATAGTTTTTTTGAGAAGATTAATGATTAATTTTTTGAAGCTTTCATTTTCATGATAAATCTCTGTTTTGTTTGCTTTAATCTCTTCCATGTTAGATACTTCATCAAATATGTGTTCATTGCTACCTATCCACTTATATCTAAAACACTGGCTGAAGATTCTGTGGGCCACTTGACCATGGCCTTTTCATACAGGAATCTGGCTAGCCTTTTTCATTTAAGAAACCCTGTTCTCAGTATCTTTTTTTTAAATTTGTTTTTTACTGAAGAATAGTTGAATTACAATGTTGTGTTAATTATTGCTGTACAACAAAGTGACTCAGTTGTACACATACATTCTTTTTCATATTGTTTTCCATTATGGTGTATCACAGGATATTGAATATAGTTCTCTGTGTTATACAGTAGGACCTTGTTGTTTACAATTCTATATGTAATAGTTTGCATCTGCTAATCCCAGACTCCCACTCCATCCCTCCCCCTTGGCAACCACAAGTCTATTCTCTATGTCCCTGATTTTGTTTCTGTTTCATAGATAGGTTCATTTGCGTCATATTTTAGATTCCACATATAAGTGATATCATATGGTATTTGTCTTTCTCTTTCTGACTTACTTCACTTGGTATTATAATCTCTGGTTGCAATCATGCTGCTGCAAGTGGCATTATTTCATTTTTTTATGGCTGAGTGGCAGTATCTTTAAATATTTTCTCTTAGGCTTGTTGGAAATCCCAGAAAATAGTCTTCTAATTACTCGAGTTTTGGAAGCACAGTGGGAAAAGAGGACAGGGGTGGGGAGGTCTTAATATTCAGGTGTAACTTTTCATTTAATACCCCCATTTCAGTTTGGTTCTCTTTTCTTATATGTGCCCAGTTCAGCAACACCTGGCTTATTATCTACTGAGAAAAATATGCTTTATTACCTACAGAGAAAAATCTCCAGTTTTCTGTTGGGGTGGAGTAGGGGCAGTGTTGGATGAAAGGGGGAAACTGCTTCTTTAAGGATCTTTCAGCCAACCTTCTTGATTTAGCCCCACCTTCACCCTCACTTGCTGAGGTATCTGGGGCTACCAGTTCTTTAGCATATTCGGGCTTTGCTGTGCAAATCAAGGTACTTAAGTGTTCATCTATGATGGCTTAAGAGTCAGCTCTCTCAGATCTGCAAAACCTTTTTATTACTTCTAAAATATTACTGACGTTGTTGTCTCTCTTCTCCATCTCTTATACCTTAAAAAAAAAAACCCTTCTACTTGTTTTTTTTCCTGGGGTTTTAGGAAATAATTTGGAAAATACATTCATGTGTGTTAACTAAATGTGTTCATGGCCTATCTTTTTTTTTTTTTTTTTTTTTTTTTTTTGCGGTACGTGGGCCTCTCACTGCTGTGGCCTCTCCCATTGCAGAGCGCAGGCTCCGGACACGTAGGCTCAGCGGCCATGGCTCACGGGCCCAGCTGCTCAGCGGCATGTGGGATCTTCCCGGACCGGGTTACGAACCCGTGGCCCCTGCATCTGCAGGCGGACTCTCAACCACTGTGCCACCAGGGAAGCCCCATGGCCTATCTTTAACCAGAAATCTTCAAATTCCACGCTTTTTCCACTATTCCAGGGTAGGAAAACATTGAATAGTGTACTTTACTTTTTCACATTTTCTTGCTTTGGGCTTTCCCTCTATTCAGCAAGAGACACTCATTGCTTTCAGGAAGATTAGGATTACCGTGGCTGGAGTGCAAAGGAAAACTATTGCAAAATAGGGTCTTGGAGCCCATTTCAGAAAAAAACAGCTGAAAAGTCAAGCTTTCAATGACAAGAACCATATACTTAAGAGAGAAAAAAAGTTCTCGAGATTAAAAAATTTGCTCATAAATATTAAGAAACAAAGCTAAGAGGACTGAGCATATGGTTTTACTGTAAACCCATAGGATATAAAATTTCTGCTGTATAAGATGATAAGAAAAATTGCGTCCCAGGGTAGGGTAACTAGCCTGGAGGAGCAAAGAGGAGGGCTCAGCCCTGAGCCTCTTCCAGCACTGGGTGGGAAGAGAGGCTGGTAAAAGAGTATCTCAAGAGGAATTTAGCAATCTGTGAGCAGCATACATATGGCTCCCTTGCCATATGGAAATATGAGCAAAGACCTCCTTATGGATTACATCCAGCCAATATGGGACAGGGGCAATAAAGTTGTATAATTAGGCAGTTATAATCCTCAAATGGAGTCAAAATGAGCAGATTACAGAAACTGCTTCTGTGTAATGACAAACTGGAAGTATATTGGCTACCTCCTTGTGCAATGAAAAAGCAAAATAGAATCAACATGCATTTTTAACCATCAATAAGATACCAATAGACTCCTCACAGAGTAAAGATGCATATAATGAGGGTAGGCGTTGATAACCTGAAGAAATATGCTATTAATGTTAAACATTGTTTTTTTTCCTATAACTGGTAAGATCTTCACTTATTTACAATCTAATTCCCCATATAAAGATCTGAGTTTCTTTTAGCTAATCCTGTGGCAGATCACAAAGCGACACCAGAGAGGTGACCAAGAGGATGAAAACTCTAACAGCTCCTGTGGAAGCTGTGGGACTCGTGTCTCAATAACCAAGGCTCACAGAGAAGTGAGCAGTGTAGCACTTGCTTTCCTGGATTTCTCTGTGGTACAGGGGTTGTTAACAGTCCAGACAACATGTGGAGTTGTCCTTTATTCTACAAACAAGTAATTACAAGGAACGTCAATAATTACAACCAAAATAGCAAATCAAATCCAGTCAGTGCCTGTGCAAAGTAAAATTCCTATTCCTATTACAATCATAATGTTCAAGAAGGTATTTGAAAAGTAAAATGGCAGATAAATCACATGGTACAAAAAGAATCATAAAAATAAAATACCTTGGGCTGTATTAGTCTACTGTCAAGGTTGTTACACCTCTAGTGGCTCTAAAATAATGATAGAAGAATCTATCCCAGAAATTTAAAAAAGTCTAATTGGAATCGATTATAAATAAAAGACTGAGAAATTATCAGACTCCAAATAATGCACAAATGGGATAGAAGTTCATCAAATATTATTCTTAAATTTAGGTAAATGTAGTCAAACCACGAAGTGTTTTTAGTTTTTTTTAGTTTTTCTGGTTTTGAAATATCCTAATCAGTACCAGGCATCAAGGGAATATGAATAAAAGAATCTTACTTTCCCGCTTAGATCAGGGTGTGTAAAAGGTCCCTTTCAATAGATCATCAGTGTTTATGCATCTTTTAGAACTGTCTGATCATAATGAGCTAAGTATGACCTTCTACAATTATGGTCAATTCTTAGACTTTTTGTGATGCAAAATATGCCAGCTTGTGTGAACTTCTTTAGCAAGCCATTTCTCCTGCGTAATAAACTATAAATGAAGATATTAAACAAGAACTTATCGAAGACTAATTTTTATGGCACTGAATATGATGCTTTGCTGTTTATCATTATGCTTTATTTATGGTCTTTTAGCCATTTCAATCTATGTTGCCAGGATCCATCAAGACAATTCGAAATAATAATGAAACATTAGAGTCTATGCTTCTCTAAAAATCAATATACTAGACATTAAGCATTTTGCATGTATTAGCCATACCTAGTTCACTAATTTTGTAAAGAGAAAAGTAAAGTACATTGGACAGGATTTAAATATGTCATGGTAAGAATCCTGCTTGGGAAACCATATAGGTTTTTCCATTTATTTCCAGATGTTCACAGTTTTATTTTTGACCCAGAAAATTAAAGTCACTCACTTGCCATAGTCTGAAGCTTATCCCAGCCTGAGGCCAAACTCACTGACCTATTCAAGGCAACTAGAGTAGTCAGATCAAAACACTGAGATTTTTGTTGTTGTTGTTGCTTTTTAAAATAAATTTTAAAAAATTTTAAACATCTTTATTGGAGTATAATTGCTTTACAATGGTATGTTAGTTTCTGCTGTATAACAAAGTGAATCAGCTATATGTATACCTATATCCCCATATCTCCTCTCTCTTGCGTCTCCCTCCCACCCTCCCTATCCCACCCCTCTAGCTGGTCACAAAGCACCGAGCTGATCTCCCTGAAAGCACTGAGCTTTTTTGAATGACTGTTATACATGGACTTATATGAAAACCTGCGTGTGTGTGTGTGTGTGTGTGTGTGTGTACACACACACACACACACACACACACACACACACACACGGCATTTGTCTCTCACATGCAGGGAATTGAGGTTCTCTGCATTTATACCTGGTTATAAACGTATAACCAAGTATAAATTGGTTAATATACCTGCCTGGATTGTGTTAGTTCTGGACTGTGAAAGGCAAATGCTGCAAAGTATATAGCTTTCTTACGTAGTGGGTAGAGATGAAGAGAAGCAAAGCTAGATAAGGGGATCCAGGTGGACCATAGGCCCAGAAACAGACTAAATCTACATCCACCTCTGCAAGTCAGAAGTGACAGTAAATCTACAAAGTTGAGATGGCAAAACGGTGTGGTATACAGTCAAAGAAGCAGAATTACAGGATGCTAATCCACTGGAACTGAGCAGGAGACTCAAATTTTGGTAGAGAAAAAAGAGAAAGCTGGATCCTATTTGAGTAGCTCCAACAGGCAGATATAAAGCCTCTATTTCCTCCCATGGTCCTCAATTTCCCGAATGAGTTAAATAATTGCATGAGCCCACATTTTCTCATCCTGCTTAAGTTCCACTAGCACCTAAGTAACCAGGAAAGAAAGCTAAGGAAAATATACCACTCTATTCTTAAAGAGACTATAGATCTGAGTAAATCTACACCAGTCAAGGATGAATAAACAGAAAAAAATTAGAGCTATTTACATAAATGTAAAACAAAAGAAAAAAATATGTATAGGATGTAAAACAAATTTAAAGAACATATTTATTAAACTTGATATCAGAAAAATAACAAAATTGTAAGCAGCAACAACCTTGCATTCTTTAATGATGGCAGGAGCTGGTATACTCAACAGCAAGGTCAGGGGGATGTCCCACATGATTTATGATGTATATGCCATAAATCAACAGCTGATATTTAGTGCTGTCTCCCCTCCAATTCCTGCCAGAATGAATGGGGCTGGGAACAAGAGTGGAGGTGAGGGCTTCCCTGGTGGCACAGTGGTTGAGAGTCCGACTGCCCATGCAGGGGACACGGATTCGTGCCCCGGTCCGGGAAGATTCCACATGCTGCGGAGCGGCTGGGCCCGTGAGCCAGCACTTCCGGAGCCTGTGCTCCGCAAAGGGAGAGGCCACAGCAGTGAGAGGCCCGCATACTGCCAAAAAAAAAAAAAAAAGAGTGGAGGTGAGAATGACTACTCTCACAATCATATCTATTAACCTTCTTGAAAAACTTTGGGCTTGATACATTTGGAGGTCCTAGGGTCCACAGAAGCAATGATTCTACCTGGGAACCAAGTTATGGAAAACAAAGTGGAAACAGAATGCCCCCCAAATCATTTTGGGTCCCTCATGCCACCAAGCCAACAGTCTGAGAAGCAGGTCTCCACACTGGCCATGATTATTGGGTTACTACCATACAATGGAGGACTATGTGTAAAACCCAGGGAATTCACCGGGTTATCTCTGAGTTTCTCCTTGTCCAATAGTAGTGGTTAGTGAGAAACCACCGTGATCTAACATAAATAAGACCACTGAAAACTCAGATCCTACAGGAATAAAGAACTGGGTCACCAACTAGATAAAGAACATCATCCAGCTGAGTTTGCAGCAGAGGTAAGAGGAACATGAAATGGATGGTAGAAAAAGACAGCTATGATTAGTAAGGAAGAACTCTGTGTAACCAGCTACCAAATCAGGGAGTTTAGCAGCTATGTTTTACATCACTAAATTGTATCCCTAGCCCTCTTTCCATATTTCTTCCTGC
>NW_006777583.1:3664583-3681815 GCF_000442215.2 Lipotes vexillifer | reverse complement strand
TTCCCTTTTTCTTCCTGCTATCTTATATGAAGAGCATCAGTGGCATCTAATGTTTAGGTAAGAGAATGACCATTGCCATCGTCCCTAATTAAGGTAGTTGAGGGAATTTCTTGCAACACCTTTGTTAGGTTTCAACCAGAGAAAGGAGAAAGAGTGGATACTTGAGAGGCAGAAGGGTCTAGCTGTGCTAGACATCTTCTAATGCACTCATATCTGCTCTCCATCTTTCTCCAACCTCTGTGCTGACCTGACATGTATGGACTAGATCATAGGGCTCTCTTTTACTCTGGACTCCAGTTGGGCTTGGCTAATAGAGAGCCACAGCAGAGGTTAGGAAAGAACCTAAGAGAGTAAGGTTAGGGTACCTGTTTTCCTTGCTCCCTCCCAGGTCCCACAATCAAAGGTTATTGCTACTCTTTCCATTAACTGCTCACCTCCTTCCCTCGGATCTAGTGGTGGTAACTGATCTGCTATTGTTAGCCCAGGACACCAAACCCACGCCATTGTAGATTATCCTCTATTAAATCCTCCTTGAATTATCTCACTTTGAATATGCCAGCTGTTTTCAGCTAGGAGCCTGCCTAATACATGTAGCATAGCACAATCAAGACACTTTTTAACTAGAAAACTTTACCGAGGGAGGGAAATTAAGTATTACTCTGTATCTGAAATAGACTTGGGGGAAATCAATGAACTTAAGAAAGTTCCAATAAAATTTAGATTTACTAGAATTGTCTTTGAGATTTTTTCATTTGATTTTCTATTTTTAAATATTGGACAGAAAATAACCTTAGTAAGGAATCCAAATAGATTTAATGTTAAGCATCCCTTTGATGGAAAGCAGGCAGACTCTAAACAAAGCACCAAGGCCTAAACTTAACATGAGTCCCAAAGGGAACATGAATCAATAGAATCACTGTTATAGGTTAAATTGTGTGTCTTAAAAAGAAATGTTGAAATTGTAACCCCCAGTGCCACAGGATGTGACCTTATTTGGAAACAGGATCTTTACACAAGTTAAAATGAGTAATTAGAATAGACCCTAATCCAATATGACTGCTATCCTTATAAGATTTGGGGAAATTTGTATACAGAGACAGACACACACAGGGGAGAACGATGTGATGAGATCCAGAGGGAAAGGCCAGAGGAAGAGAGAGGACAGAAGTGATGCAGGTATAACACAAGGAATGCCTGGGGCCACTAGAAGCTTGGAGAGACAAGGAAGGATTCTGCTACAGGTTTCAGAGGAAGTATGGCCCTGCCGGTACCTTGATCTTAGACCCCAAAACAGTGAGACAATAAACTGTTGTTTTAAGCCACCCAGTTTGTGATATCAATACTTTGTTATGGCAGCTTTAGGAAACTGATACAATCATTTTTCATTTGCTATAGTGGGAACTCTATATTTTAAAAGTCCTGAATTTTAATTAGTAAGTCACCAAAAACTATATCTGGATTACTCAGTCCACATATCAAACAAACATTTGTAACTAGGTTTAAACACACTTGAATTGTTACTTTTAGCCCACCTCTCAAATCTCTCACTAACAGACGTGGCCCTGATGTTCTGGGAAGTTATAAATATCTCCTCACGTCCACAGGCATAGATAGATGCAGAAGTAGGATTTGAACCAGATACTGTGGCTCATAATATGGTACCTTTTCCACTGCAGTTTGGAGTCTGCCCTGGCTCTGCTTAATGGATCTGTGACTTGAACAAGTGATTTAAACTCTCTGAACCTCAGAATCCTGTTTGATAGTATTGTGTAACTCACAGGATTCACATATGACTTACTAGTTATTACGCATAAAGGGCTTAAAACCAGAGCCAGCACATGGTAATTGTTCACCAAAGGCAACTGCTATTAAGATGAGCCAGGCAGACTCTGGGTTGACTTCAAGACTCTTCAGCTGATTATGAGGCAAATTCAGAGAAACAGAGAAACCAACAAACATGTGAGGCCTTCCCTTTCCAGGAAGCTATAGAGTAGAAGGCATAGGGAACAGAAACAAACGTCTTTCCTATTTATTTCAAAATATATTTGGAAAGCAATAGTGTCTACAATTTCATTTTCACTGTTTCATTCAGTTTACAACTAGTAATGTTCATTAGAATGAATTTTAAAATACATTAATCCTAATGTAACAGGATATAAAAATGGAAATATCTACCTCGATTGCAGCTGAGATCCTGAGACAACATAATGGAAAGTGGTCCCATTCTCCCGAGAAAGGTGCCAGATCACTTAGCATGACTTTTAAAGAAGTAACTAACAGCTGTTTGTTGTTCGTTTGCCTAATATCTATGATGAGGGTATAAAACATTGATTTGGGGATCTTTTTAAATAAAAAAACCCTGAGGTTAACATATTCTATTAAGACACTATTTCTCCAGTATAAATAGATTACAGCAAAATTCTAGGTAACCAATTGCCCCTTTTAGTTGAAGTCTCATTTATTCATTCAACAAATATCTATTGAGGGCCCATTACGTCCCAGGGACTATTCTAGTGCTGGGGATACAGCAGTAATCAGAAGAGAAAAAAAAAATCTTCATCATCCAAAGCTTACAGCTCGTGAAGCAGAAAGGTAAATAACTAGATAAATGAAATATTTATGATAATAGATGTGATAATGCTGAGGAGAAAAATGAAGCAGAGAAAACAGATATTGTGTGTGTATTGTAGGTGTGTGCCATTTTTGGGAAGAAATGCCACCAGGGAAGAAAAGCCACATTACACTGGAGAGACTGAAAGGAAGTAAGGAGTCAAGCTATGCAGGCTTCTGGGAGAAGGATATCCAGAATATGGGGAACAGTGATTGCAGCTTCCCTAAGCGAGAGTGTTTGCTAAGGATCAGGGAGGAGGCCACTGTGGCTGGGGCAGAGAAAGCAAGGTGGAGAATAATAGGAGATGAGGTCCCACAGGTAACTGTGGGTGGGACAGAGGAGTTATTTGAGGTTATAGTTTCTCCTTGTAATAATCTATTGGGTTGGCCAAAAAGTTCGTTCGGGTTTTTCCATAACATCTTATGAAAAACCCAAATGAACTTTTTGGCTAATCCAGGATATTCTCCAATGGCACCCACAACGTCCCTTACTTCACTGTCCACAGTATATTTCAGGGGGTAGAGGATCATGTGTTTTGTTTTTTTTTAATTGACATATAGTTGATTTACAATGTTATATTAGTTTTAGATGTACAACAGAGTGATTCAATATTTTTATAGGTTATACTCAATTTAAAGTTATTACAAAATATTGGCTGTGTCCCTGTGCTGTACATTACATCCTTGTGTCTTTTTATTTTATACCAGTAGTTTGCACCTCTTAATCCCCTTCCCCTAACTTGCCCCTCCCCCAACCCCTCTCTCCACTGGTAACCACTAGTTTGCTTTCTATACCTGAATCTGTGTCTGTTATATTCACTCATTTCATTTTTTAGATTCCACATACAAGTGAAAATATACATTATTTGTCATTCTCTGACTTATGTCACTAAGGATAATACCCTTCAGGTCCATCCATGTTGTCACAAATGGCAAAATTTCATTCTTTTCTTTATGGCTGAGTACTATTCCTGTGCGCGCGCGCGCGCGCGTGTGTGTGTGTGTGTTTCTTCTTTATCCATTCATCGGCTGATGGGCACTTACATTGTTTCCGTATTTTGGCTATTGTAAATAATGCTGTGGTGAACACTGGATAATGCTGTGGTGAACACTGGATCGTGTGTATCTTTTTGAATTAATGTTTTCATTTTCTTCAGACATAAACCCAGAATTGGAATTGCTGGATCATATGGTAGTTTTATTTTTAGTTTTTTAAGGAACCTCCATACTGTTCTCCATAGTGGCTGTACCAATTTACATTCCCACCAACAGTGCAAGAGTGTTCCCTTTTCTCCACACCCTCTCTAGCATTTATTGTTTATCTCTTTAATGATAGCCATTCTGACAGGTATGAGGTGATGTATCATTGTGGTTTTGATTTGCATTTCCCTGATGATTAGTGCTGTACAGCACCATTTCATGTGCTTGTTTTTTGATCTGTATATCTTCGGAAAAATGTCCATTTTTCAATTGAGTTGGTTTGATATTGAGTTGTATGCACACTTTATATATTTTGGATATTAACTCCTTGTCAGACATATCATTTGCAAATGTGTTCTCTCATTCAGTAGGTTGTCTTTTCATTTTGTTGATGGTTTCCTTTGCTGTGCAAAAGCTTTTAAGCTTAATTAGGTCTCATTTGTTTATTTTTGTTTTTGTTATCCTTGCCTGAGGATACAGATCCAAAAAATATTGATAAGACAGACTTATGTCAAACAGTATACTGCCTACATTTACTTCTACGAGTTTTATGGTTTCTGGTCTTACATTAAGGTCTTGAATCCACTTTGAGTTTATTTTTGTATATGGTGTGAGAAAATGTTCTAATTTCATCCTTTTACATGTAGCTGGCCAGTTTACCCAACACCACTTATTAAGGTGACTGTCTTTTCCTCCTCATATATTTTGCCACCTTTGTCATAGATTAATTGACTATATGTCTGTGGGTTTATTTCTGGGTTCTCTATTCTGTTTCATTAATCTATGTGTCCATTTTCATGCCAGTACCATGGTGTTTTAATGACTGTAGCTTTGTAGTATAGTCTGAAGTGAGGTATCACGATACCTCCAGCTTTGATCTTTTTTCTCAGGATTAGTTTGGCAATTTGGGGTCTTTGTGGTTTCACACAAAATTTATGTATATTTATTCTAGTTCTGTAAAAAAAAAACCCA
This sequence comes from Lipotes vexillifer, assembly GCF_000442215.2. Taxonomy (NCBI): domain Eukaryota; kingdom Metazoa; phylum Chordata; class Mammalia; order Artiodactyla; family Lipotidae; genus Lipotes; species Lipotes vexillifer. The sequence continues at coordinate 3,677,033 of NW_006777583.1, read as the reverse complement.
AAAAATCCATAGGCATTTTAATAGGTTGCAATAAATCTGTAGATTGCTTTGGGTAGTATGGACATTTTAACAATAATTCTTCCAATCCAGGAACATAGGGTATCTTTCCATTTCTTTGAATCATCTTCAATTTCCTGCATCAATGTCTTACAGTTGTCAGAGTACAGATCTTTCATCTCCTTGGTTAAGATTATTCCTAGGTATTTTATTCTTTTTGATGCAATTTTAAACAGGATTGTTTTCTTGCTTTCTCTTTCTGATAGTTCATGATTAGTGTATAGAAAAGCAACAGATTTCTATATATTAATATTGTATCCTGCAACTTTACTGAATTCTTTTATTACTTCTAATAGTTTATTGGTAGAGACTTTTATATATATAGTCTCATGATACCTGCAAATAGTGAGCTTTACTTCTTTCCTTCCAATTTGGATGACTTTTCTTTCTTTTTATTGTCTGATTGCTGTGGCTAGGGCGTCCAATACTATGTAAAATAGAAGTGGTGAGAGTGGACATCCTTGTCTTGTTCCTGATCTTAGAGGAAAAGCTTTCAGTTTTCACCATTCAGTTTGATGTTAGCTGTGAGTCTTTCATATGGCCTTTATTATGTTGCAATATGTACCCTCTATATCCACTTTGTTCAGAGTTTTTATCATGAATGGATTTTGAATTTTGTCAAATGCTTTTTTCTGCATATATTGAGATGATCATGTGTTTTTACTTCCTTTTGTTAATTTAGTGTATCACATTGATTGATTTGCAGATATTGAACCATCCTTGCATCCCTGGAATAAATCCCACTTGATCCTGGTGTATGATCCTTTTTATATATTGTTAAGTTCAGTTTGCTATTATTTTATTGAGGATTTTTGCATCCATATTCATCAGAGATATTGGCCTTTTGTAGTGTCTTTACCTGGGTTTGTGATCAGGGTAATGGTGGCCTTATAGAATGAATTTGGGAGTGTTCCCTCCTCTTCAACTTTTAGGAATAGTTTGAGAAAAACAGGTATTAGCTCTTCTTTACATGTTTGGTAGTATTCCCCAGTGAAGCCTTCCAGTCCTCAACTTTTATTTGTTGAGAGTTTTCTGACTACTGATTCAATACTACTAATTGGTCTATTCAGATTATTTGCTTCCTCCTGGTTCAGTCTTGGAAGCTTGGGTATTTCTAGGAATTTATCCATTTCTTCTAGGTTGTCCAATTTGTTGGCATATAACTGTTTGTTGTATTCTTTTTTTTTTTTTTTTTTTTTTTTTTTTGCGGTATGTGGCCCTCTCCCTGCCGTGGCCTCTCCCGCCGTGGAGCACAGGCTCCGGACGAGCAGGCTCAACGGCCATGGCTCACGGGCCCAGCCGCTCCACGGCACGTGGGATCCTCCCAGACCGGGGCACGAACCCGTATCCCCTGCATCGGCAGGCGGACTCTCAACCACTGCGCCACCAGGGAAGCCCTGTTGTATTCTTTTATTAGTGTATTTCTGTGATATCAGTTTCAATTTCTCCTTTCATTTCTTATTTTGTTTATTAGGGTCCTCTCTCTTTTTTTCTTAATTAGTCTGGCTATAGTCTTATCAATTTTATCTTTTCAAAAAACAGCTCTTGGTTTCACTGATCTTTTCTACCATTTTTAGGTCTCTATTTTATTTATCTCTGTTCTGATCTGAATTATTTCCTTCCTTCTGCTGACTTTGGGCTTTGTTGTTCTTTTTATAATTCCGTCAGATGGTAGGTTAGGTTGTTATTTGATTTTTTTTGTTGTTGTTTCTTGAGGTAGGCCTGTATCACTTAAAACTTCTCTCTTAGAACTGCTTTTCCTGTGTCTCATAAACTTCGGAGAGTTATGTTTTTATTTTCATTTATCTCAAGGTATGGTACAATTTCCTCTTTGGTATCTTCATTGACCCATTGATTTTTTTCAGTACTATGTTGTTTAGTCTCCATGTTTTCGTTTTTCCCATTTTTCTTCCTATAATTAACTTCTAGTTTCATACCATTATGATTGGAAAAAATGCTTGATATTTCAATTTTCTTAAATTTATTGAGACATGTTTTGCAGCTTAACCTGTGATCTATCCTGGAATGTATACTCTGCTGCTTTTGGAAAGAATGTCCTGTAAATTAATATAAAGCCCAACTGGTTTAATGTGTCACTTAAGGGCACTGTTTCCTTATTGATTTTCCATCTGGATGATCTGTCCATTGATGTAAATGAGGGGTTAAAGTCCTCCACTATTAATATATTATTGTCAATTTCTCCCTATATGTCTATTAATATTTGTTTTATATATTTAGGAATCCCATATTAGGTACATATGTTTATAAATGTTGTATCCTCTTCTTGTATTAGTGCCTTTACCATTATATAATGCCCTTCTTTATCTTTTATTATAGGCTTTGTTTTAAAGTCTACTTGGTCACATATGAGTATTGCTACCTCAGCTTCCTTTTCATTTCTGTTTGCATGAAATATCTTTTTCCATCCTCTCACTTTCATTCTGTGTGTTTCTTTAGCCCCTAAGTGAGTCTCTTGTAGGTAGCATATAGATGAGTCTTGCTTTTGTTATCCAATCAGCCAGGCTATGTCTTTTAATTGGAGCATTTAATCTATTGACATTTAAAGTGATTATTTATAGTTATGTGCTTGCTGTCATTTTGTTATTTATTTTCTGGTTGCTTGTACAGTTCTTCTTTTAGTCTCTTGTGATTTGATAACTTTCCTTAGTGTTATGTTTGTGTTCCTTTCTCTCTAGTTTTTGTGTATCGTAGGTTTTGAATTGTGATTATGATGGAGTTTATATATGTTGACCTATAACTGTACCTACTTGTTTTAAACTGATAGTCATTTAAGTTTGTTCTGTGATTTTTCTTTTCTGGGTTTCTGTAAAAAAGTTACCAGTATTCAAGAATTACTTGTGATCTTGGGGGAAAACTCCTTTTATGAAGAGATATTTGAAGGTTATTATCTTTTACTTTTATTTGAATGTCCAACAACTTTATGAAGTTATCCCTTTGGTAATTTCAATCTACTTACCATCTTGCCTCAATATTGTCTTTTTTTATGGCAAGCATCTTAGCTGATCACACTAATAGGAAATGAGTGAATTCAATGAAATATATACCCACAGTATGTGTTTTACAAACTACAATATGCATGTGGTGTTTGTGACACCTTGATTACAAACATACAGATTTTTCAACACATCTATTGCAAAAACTTGGGAAGGAAAGAATGCAGTTAAGGATCAGATGATTTGAACAAACAGCTTTGTGACTGACAAGACCTGGTGTAGCCAAAATTCTAATTAGTAAGAACACGTAAAAAATATCAAGAAACCAGTGTGGCTTCACAGGGAATCCCTGCGGGGGCAACATTTTACAGGTATTTATTAAAGGAAGTAGGAGCACATAGACTAGGAGAAACACAGCAGAGTGGCGTGAATCTATAAGTGTCTAGAAGCCAAAGACAAAAAAGAAAAAGGCCTAAAACAACATGAGGGAACCTTTAATTTGAATTGACAAAAGCATTAAGACAGTGTAACTGTAAGTATTGGAACTCATCTTATTATAGATGAGGCTATGCTAAGAATGCCATCTGCTTTCTTTGAATATATGCAGACCTCCAAGCATAGAGGAACGATGAACATGAAATGTGATTAAAGAATCTGTCAACAATTATCTGAAAAATTACAGTGAATTAGAGATATAACAGATCTCTGGACAAAGAAAACATGGCCTCAATTAATAAGAGTGCTGCCTAGTTCACTTATAATCTGAATTTATCTTTGTGTTGCATTGTCCATTTTAAGCAATCCTTAACCACATCTCTCAGTTGTTCTCTGTCACATAAGCCTGCCCTGCAATGAATGGACATGTCCTCAAAAGTTCTTAATTACTAGTTGCAGAAAATGGAGAAAATGCTGTATCTCCAAATACATATGTATTTTAAAATATAGGAACTTCATCTTCCATTTAAAAGAGTTTACTTTCCTCCAACATTCTTAATATCTGTTGCCAGCAACTTCTCACCCCAGGGGCAATTTCTCTTTCTATACCTGAAGCCCAATAGGCTTCTTTTCCATGTCCCCCACTTTTCTCACTTTTTTCTTCCTCTCCCTGTCAAGAAGTAGGGTGCTTCTTCTTTCTCTCCTTTTTATTGGGGAGAGTAAATTCCAGCTTTGAGTCTAAGCTCAACACAAATATTCCAATGGGCAGTGCAGAAGGCTTGTTTCCTGTGTACCACCAATAAGTACCCTTCCCAAGGGGCCATCCCTAGAGTGTGAGGGGCCCTTGGCAAAAACGTTTTGGTACCCTTCTCTAACACTAGAAATTTTATTTTTAAGATGTAAAACAGAATTATGGGCTCAGCTAAGGTATAATGATTTTTTGATGAAGAGATAGAATAATGGGTAGAGATATATTGTCTTATCTTCCAATCAGTTCATGTGAAGTTTCTTAGTGTCCAGGTACCAGCTTTTCTTGTTTGGGTCCAGGAATCATCAATTCATGTTCTTTATTGCCATATGCATCATTCTTGGCTAATATCATATCACCCACAGCGATAAAAAAGGTAGCAATGCTATTATTACTCACTATGCCATGGCTCTTCAGAACCTGTTTATACTGAAAAAATGTAGGTCTTCTTGCCTCTGCAGTTCCCTACTTTCATTTATTTAATGCTGGATACATCATTACTCCTGACACTACATCATCCATCGTGCTGCCCATGAATACTGGCTTTTGATGACTCTTACAGTAATTTTTATGGTGCTTCACTCACAATATCCACAAATGCAAGTGTTACATAAAAGACACAGGGAAATGAAATGACAATTTGTTTTCTGGTCATGTTAAATTTACTGTACAGAATTGTATGACATAAATAAAGAACAAAACATCCTCCAATCCTGTTTCTTCTCTGAACTCTTTAAGACATAATCACAGCATTTCTAGAATGTGATTCTTCTCAGTGTTGACCTCACCCTTGTCTTTCACACACTGCCACAAGTGGCAAAGATAAAAGGAGCATCCACACTAGGGAAAGGAAGCCCTCTCCCTTGTCCAGCAACCCGGGAGAGCATGACACTACCATACTGATCAAAGGCAAGAGAGGACATCATATGGAAGGCTTCATTGGCACTTCAGAGCAACAATCTCAAAATACCTGAGAGGATATAGGCCTGTTGCCCACAAAGGGCAACCCAGTATGTGGTATAGAGCCTACGAAGGAGATGGGGCAACTTCACGGGTGCCAGCAGAAGGGTATCAGGGGTAAAGAATACCTGCCTCCAAACCTGCTGTACTCATTCATGTGTAGGAGAATGGAGGTGACCCTTCAGCCATCACATGGACAAGCAAGAGCCAATCCATGGCTCAAGCCCAAGAGATACTGGTGGACTACAGGTATCCCAGGGCCCTAAAGTTGTCCTATGTTCAACATGTGTGAAAGTTACTCAGAATGATGATGTGAGCTTCATTCTGACAGTCTAATCTTGTGTGAGCTCACAAAAAAATTCTGCACTGGCTAGGAGGAATGATCAGCTCACCAGGCTACCCTTCTGGAACCAGGGCCCACCTATATGAGCCCAGCCAGGGAGCCCTGGTATGATAACATAAGTGCAAGTTCCACAGTGCCTCAGGATATCTGGTCAACCCATCATATGAGGTGGAGGGCTACAGATACTCCACATGGGAGAAAATGAGACTGGGTCTCACTCATGTCCCAATCCAGGCTCAGGATATTCTGGCTAGATAGCACTAAAAGCTCCCAGGACAGTGCCAGGCATCTGACGGATATTTAGAACATTTCAAGGAAAGTGCAGTCAAGGCACAGGGCACCTGAGGCATGGATCCTGAGGCGGGGCTTCACTTGCCCAAGTCTAAGGGCAGCATTGCTCCCAGACACAGCAACTCATACTTTTAAATATGCCATGTCCTGAATCATGTAATGTACACACACATATAACTTATATCTCCTAGTTTATGTTAAACTAAATTTAATTAATATGTCTGTATTTCTTGACACTCCACAAAATGGCAAGATGTCTCACAATCTGAATATGGAAAATAATTATCATTTAGTCTAATTTACTTCATTTTTGATGAGACCAAAGCCACTTGCTATTTCACCTCCACCTCTGCACCCTAGCACTCACTTTCTACCACTAACTGGGTTCCCAAAGTATAAAGTGTCCTCCCCCAACTGCATCCAGTGCAGTGGCCTGATTTCCTTGGCACCATGTAAGATATCACTCACCACCAGTGCTCAGTGAATACTTTCCAAATAAATGACCCAAATTCACATAACATGAATGACTCAGAGTTCACTTAGCTCAGTCCAACATTCCATGGGGGTGATGATACAGCAAGAGGTTATTACATTATGAATGTGACAAACTAGGGCTCAAAACCAAGAGAATCCTGAAATAAGAGCCTCAGCAATGACCTCAGTGATGGGATAAACAAATAGGCAGCTGTGATCACTCCAATGTAATCCTATTAATCACAACAGCCCCAGAATAAAAGAGGAAGAAACCAAGATGACTGCAGCAGCAATAAATTAACTTCCTCCACCATTGTCACACAGGAGGAAACAATTCATCATATTGAAGCCTGAAGCTTATTTTCCACATGAAAAATGAACTTAAGTATAAGTTAATGAAACCTCAGAAAACAGGTCCATTTCTATAATGTTTGCAGGTTTCTTTTAAAAATCTAGAATTCCCTGGCTAATGAATGGTCAAAGACTGCAGTACTACCCTAAATGAAGTCCATTTTAGAAGAGCTACTTTTGATCTTCCCTGCCATGGATTCCTTATACACTCCTTACTGAGTAAATAAACAATTTTGCTTGTGTGTGTGTGTGTGTGTGTGTGTGTGTGTGTGTGTGCGTGCTCTTGGTGACTTTCCATCTCCTGATGGCATATGATGATTATCTCCAGCAGTTCAACCGTCCTCAAACCCTATACCAGACATGAGGAGACAGTAAACCTACCCCCCTCTCTCCCTTAGCGTGACCACCTAAATAGGGCATTTGGGTTACAATCTTTTTGCTTCAGGTTGAAGCCTTTTGGGAGTTCTACAGACTTCAAAGACAATTTCTGCTCTTCTCAAAAACTGGAAAAAAAAAGTATAGTATGTCATTCAAAAGGACTGGAGAGGGCAAGGGAGATGTCAGTGTGGACTAGAGGTCCACACTGAGAGCTTTTTAGAACATGCAGATCTTCAGTTGAGCCTGGAAAAAAGGGAGATGTGACCAGGCATAGAGGAGGAGGAATGATGTTCCAAGAGGGGAGATTAGAATGCTCAAGGCATAGAGGCAGAAAACAGGAGGGGCCTGAGAGATGCACAGCCAGATGTTCCCAAGTGTGGGAAAGTGAGAAGGATGCCATCATCCAGAGCCTGGAAAACGTGGTTTGGATTTTGCTTTACAGACCAAGGTTATACAGTAGATATATATGGACAACTTTGCTTCACATATCAATGTTTCCAGCATAATAAGTGTGTGTGTGTACATTTGAGTGCTACTCTTGGTGTGCTCATGTGCTGTGATTGTTTGGGGAAGGTGGTGGGGAATGAATTCCAAGTAATTCACCAGAGCACTAGGGCTCCTGGAAATCATGAGTCGATGACTTTCCTTTTCACCTGAGTGGGGAAACTCTACAGACTAAGCCCTTCTTTTTTAGCAGCTCTCTAGTTCCACAGCTGTACAGTTGTGCCAGCTAAAGCCTATGAGTGCAGGCCAGCTATATATGATACAATGCAGGACTGGCCTCTCATCCTCTTTGCACCACTTACTACCTTTGTGACTTCAGGCAGGCCAGTTCGCCTCCCTGAGCTTCTTTCCTCCCTGAGCTTCCTTCCTTCTTTCCTTATAACAGTACCTATCTGTGGAGATGAAATGATGTAACACATGACAAACATGTGGCACAGTGCCTTGTACAATATGAGGGCTCAGGGAATATTAATAATGTTGCAATTCCCAGTTATGGTTCATGTGGTTCGTCCCACCCAGAAAGCTTCCCCTCCTCTTCACAGTGACTTCTCTCAATGTTCCCACTCCTTTCAGGACAGGTGAAGTCTAATTTCATCTAGGCCCCCAAGTTTGTCTCTTTTCTGGATGCCTGGGTCCACACATACTCACAAACAGCCTCATGGGCTTAAGTGCGTCCCTGATGTCCAGTCATCTCACAGGCAGGTTGTTGTCCCCCAAGAGCATTTTGCTGTTACAGAAGAAATAGTATCCCAGGCACTGGTGCTTGTTACTCCCAAGTGTTAGGGACTAAGCTGTCAACCTCACCATGTTTACTATAAGAAGAAAGGCTGAGGCATTCAGAGGATTGCCAGAGCAGTCGGAGTGAGTTAGGTAGGAGAATGGATAAGATGCAGGATGCCCTGCTCAGGCCTTGTTCAAATGGCTCCTGAGGTTGTCAGAGTAGTCACAGCCAGTGTAGGTATAAAAGTGACCAGGTTAGAAAGCCTCCGGTTGAGTCCTAGGTGTGCAGCTCTGAGGCTACTTTTAAGCAAGCCTCCCCAATATGCTTAGTCATGTCCTGATCTCTCCTATACAAATCAAGAGAAATTAAATTCCTCTCTTGGCTCTATGTGCTCATTTTTTCTATTCCCCTTGTTTCTCAGGCTAAATGTCTACCATTGTGAAGGTCACAGAACCCTCCTAGCCTTCTTACAAGCAGAGAAGGCAACAAGAGACTATTATCAAACGAGTTGTCTGCCCCTCTCCTTCTAGGACCTCTCACACTCATGGAAGCAGACAGCAATTTTATGATGAATCAAACCAACCATTTCCTGGTGAGTAACTGTCCAGAAAAGCAAAAGATGAGGACATGTCCTCATCTCTAAAATCCAAGAATAATTCTTGAAGCAGCACAGATAAACTGACAGTTGTTCAAACCAAAGTTGCCTGCTAAATCTGGGCAGGACACTTTTTCTTGTTTCCAGAATAAAAAAACAAACAAAAAAAAAACAGCTTCAGTCTCCTAGGCCTTCCCCAAGTTCCAAAGAGCAGACTCAAGCAGTTAATGATCAGGACAACAGAGTCACAGGACTCCTAGTTCCTCCTGAAGGGATATACATAACAATCTGATACATATCTTTGAGTTGTTCTGCAGAAATTAAGACCCCCCACTGGGGTGGGGGATGGTGACTACATACTGACCACAGTCACGTAGACCCCAGACTGGTTGGAACCAAAAAGTCGAGAGTCCAGAAACATCACACACCTTACTACCCTCCCCCCAACACAGTCTTTAAAAACCCTTACCTGAAAGCCATCAGGGACTTAGGGCTTTTGAGCACAAGCTGCCCATTCTCCTTGCTTGGCCCTTGCAATAAACCTTTCTCTGATCCAAACTCCAATGTTTCGGTTTGTTTGGCCTCACTGTGCATCAGGCACATGAACTCAGGAAAGACCTAAGAGACTAAAGCCTTTTTTTTTTTTTCTACAAACAAGAAATGGGGGACATGGGGGGTGGGCTTTTGTACCCAGGAGGGCCCTGTAAGGTTTCAAACCCCCTTTTTCTTTGATTCTCCTCAATCTTGAGGGGAACAGGTGTGGGACAAAACAAAGGAAGAATGTTTTGGACAGAGAGGTTAATCATAACTTGGCAGAGGAACTTTGTTTTAGGAGGACTCAGTTTCACTAAAACTTTCCAGAGAATAAAAAGATGGATGAAGCCCAAGTAGAAATTTACCAAATTCAAGTAACTGAGGTGATGCCACCTGTAAGTCTGAATTACTAAATGTTGTTTTAAGTTTCAGAGTGGGCCATAAAAGTACATTTATAATCATTAGCTATATTTTCATAAAGTAATAGATACCTTTAAACTGTCTCCTAAAGCATTTGTCCAAGTAGGTAAATAGCAACACTCTTCTGATACCATTTCTCAGTGGACCCTTTCTTCATAAATTATGAGCCAAATTTCAACCTAACTCTGGTCAAATAATCATGAAAGCAACACTAATGGAGATAAAGAAAATAATGATTTACCTATCCTTTACATTTAAAAAATGCTTTTAAAATCCAAATTTTACAATGACTCCTCTTGTAATTGTGGGTCACTTTCATCAGATCACGAGAAAACTTACATTGTTGAAAAACTTTCCCTTTGCCTCTCTGACTACAGAGAAAATCCTTCATTTTCTTTCCCTAATATTGATTCTCCCTTCTTCTGCCAATGACCCCACTGGTTTCCTGACTTGGGGAAAGACTGACTTTCTATCTTGGCTCTTAGTGATCATTTCACAGCCACTTCCCCTGGAAGGAAATGGAACCAATAAGACTGTCTTTTATCTCTTATCTCCTCTGTTCTCTGCCTTCTGCTTCATTCCTCTCAATCTCCACAGATCTGCATTCTCCATTCCTTCATTCACATGGCAGAATATGGTACCCCATAGCTCCTAAGTTTTGTTGTTACAGTCCCATTCTCATGCAAACACTTACCCAGTTCCTAAAGACCAAGAAAAAGATTCCAACAAGTACATATTTTTCTACCACTGGATCAAGCAGCTATTGCCATGAGTGTAGGGGCTTAGATTAATACAAATTTGGGTGGCCCAGTCCTCAAAAAAATAGGATCAAAGACCAAAAGAGAGGGTAGGCTCATCAGCTGGGTGACACCCCACCAAAAAGGTTGTCTACTATAATCTTCTTCCCTTTTAGTCACACCTTTTTTTTTTTCTCCTCAAGGTACCAACATTTCCCAAATCACCCAGAATGGCCGTTTCTCAAGTGATAGCTTACCATGATTCAAACAAGGCAGCAAAACTTTGGAAGTCTGGTTACCAACACCAGTTACAAAGAGAATCTAACATTTCCACAGTAACATCAGCATCAGTGTCATCTTCCATAAGGGATGATGAAAGTTATCCAGGTGATTAGGTATGTTTTTCACAAGGGCTTTATTATCAGCATTATATATTCAGATGCCTTCATGCAAGGTTCCCAGTAGCTAACCCACAGCAAAAAAATTGTTAATTTGTTGTCTTTATAATTTGCCCGTTGCCAGCCATGGCCTGAGGAATAGTAAAAGCATTTTACTATTGACAAATGGTTGGTTTGTTCAAAAGGAAAGTTAACAAAGAAAAGGATTATTTGCATAAATTAGAAAAGTTTGAGGTGTTCTGGAACATCTAGATTATTGTCCACATTTTGCTGCTAGGAAGCATACATTTAATAAGCTTAACCATATGGAATAATCACTAGGTTCAGTGAATTTAATGAAAGCCTGACATATTACTAAATTGATTCAGAGCAAAGAGATTCCCACAATGAAGGAGAATTAGAACTTCACATCATGTTACCACAGAGATTCTATTAGTTGACAGGAATGCAGGCAGACATCAAATTATTTTTACATTTATACATTGTGAAGGGAAAAAATACTTTATGACATAATTTAGCAAATACCTCCTCAGAATCCTAGTCATCCATTCCGCTGTTATTCCTGTGTTGTCTTGCAAAATCTCTTGGTTGCCTTAGGTTGTCATGTAACGATCTGTGTTTTGGCTTCTTCATCTCAGCTAAATTACAAGCTCCATGAGAGCCCAATGCCTAGCATGAGTGGACACTCAATGAATGTTGTTTGAGTGACTGATTATAAAACCAACAATAGTGATGGCTAACTGAAGATGAGATTAGCAAGGAATAATCCAGTTTCCAATTTCTAGAATCACCCCTACAATCATTCCATTTTATTCATGGTCCATGATGGAAAGCACGTTTCAACTGTGTTTTACTTTCTCAGCTGTATCCTTAGAACCTTTAACAGTGCCTGGCATAGACTAGGGGCTGGATAAGCATCTGTTAAACAAGCAAATGAATTCCACCAATGTAGTCCAGGACAACAGGAAGGGTCTGCATCATTTTAACTTTTCATACACAGAACTGTCCTTCTGCATATCTATTTCTAATCCAAAAAATTAACAGAAAAACCAGAAGACAAAACATATATACTAAAGGCTTTTAAGGAAAGGGTTGCATGGCTGGAGTTGTTTCACCCTGTGAGTTTCAGTATTGCTTGTCTAGGTATCTTTTATTTTTTCTCCCCCACATGAAGTATGTAATTGCATACTGTTCCTTTGATTGGTGATTTTAACTCAGATGATGAGGCTAAGAGCTGACTTCATTAATCTCCTTACTTATATGAAGAATTATTAAATGAAAGATTCTAGGCAGCTGCTGGTCATTCTGTGTAAGAAGAAATGCCTTTAAGGGCAGCAAGAAAGAGTTGGGCTAGACATGAAAAGGAACTTCAGACTGATTAGATATTGAGAATCTCCCAAATAAGCATAATAAAATGGTCCTATTTAGAGACCTTTCAAGCAGAGAAACCAAAACTTCTTTCAACTTTTACGAAATTCCCCAAGGAGACTGTCTTCAATGGTTTCATAAGGTTCCTGTCTGCTTGCTGAGTCCTTGCTGAGTTCCTGCTG
>NW_006777583.1:3639431-3664573 GCF_000442215.2 Lipotes vexillifer | reverse complement strand
CCTGCTGAGTTCTGATTCCCTCTCCCTCCTTAGTAAGTGCATTCCTGTCTCAGAATTTGAAGTCAAAACATCAAGTAATTCAGACATTGGCTAACCGATTAAGTTCTGCCTTCCAAGTTTCCAGGTATTAAAAAATTATCCAATAAGAGGCATTATTTTCTCTGAACTGAGGATGGAGAGGGATGGAGAGAAATGCCATTACCATGTACAGACATACACAGTGGGAAGTAATATGCCCTCGCTTCCAGGCACAAAACTGGTATTACTCATCTTTTCAGAAATTATTTTGATTCAGTCTGGAAAAAAAACCAATTTAGGGCTTCCCTGGTGGCGCAGTGGTTGAGAGTCCGCCTGCCAATGCAGGGGACACGGCTTCGTGCCCCGGTCTGGGAAGATCCCACATGCCGCGGAGCGGCTGGGCCCGTGAGCCATGGCCGCTGAGCCTGCGCATCCGGAGCCTGTGCTCCGCAAAGGGAGAGGCCACAACAGTGAGAGGCCCGCGTACTGCAAATTAAAAAAACAAAAAAACAAAAAAACAAAAAAACAATTTAATGTAGATACTTCCTTTTTCTCCATCCACATACTCATTTGCATTTTCAGCTTTTAATTATGTAATATTAAAAATGCTCTTTAAATTTACAGTCCTTTGAGATTAACTGCTTTATTCAGTTTGTATATTTACAGAGAAATGTTCCAGGCCCAAAGTCACCGTAAATAATTGGTGAAAAAAAATCAAATTAGATCAATGTGTTTTTGCCAAAGCCCATGTGGTCCAGAAGCTTTTTTAAAGTGTATATGTCATTCTGGTCCATTTATTTATCTTTGTTTCTTTATATTTCTCATTCTACGCCCTTCTCTGGGTAAAATCATCCATGCCCAGAAATTGACAAATATTATCAGAATTACCTATAGCCTTTACTCTGAGTTCTAGACCCATCTAGCAACTGCCACCTGACATTCCCTTTTGGACATTTCAAATGCCTCTCAAAATCCTCATATCTAAACCCTAACTCATGAACTGCTCCTAAATTCTCCTTCCCTAAAATACATGGGCCTCTTCCAGTGATGTCTGTCTCAGGGACTGGAACTACCATTCATCCAACTGCACAAACCAGAAGGCACTATTCCAGTAAGTCCTGCTGATTTATACCTCCTAAAGTATCTTTCTCATTTGTTTTCTGTTTCCAGTAGCTCCACTCTAGCCCAGGCTACATTATCTTTTACTGCAATATCCATCCTACTGATCTCCCTGAACTCACTCTTGCCCCCTCTTCAGTCTATTCTTTTTTTAATTATTATTTTATTGAAGTATAGTTGATTTACAACATTGTGTTAATTTTTCAATCCATTCTAGACTGTACGCAAAGTGATCTTTTAAAACTAAAATATGCCTCTTCCATCCTGATGTTTTAGGAAAAACAATATAATCCTTAACCTGGCAAAAAAGAATCTTCATGACCAAGCCCATTCTTCTACTATGACCCATGACTAGGACATCATGTGTCTCCTTTTCTGTGCCCTAACTAGTGTCCTAACTTTACTATGTGTGGGTGAATCACTGATAAGTCTGACACCTCACTAGACTAAATAATCTTGAAGGCAGGAATAATGTGCATTTTCCTCACATTTTATTCCAGCACTAACACAGTTCGTAGCACCAACAGGTGCTCCACAAATAACTGTTCAGTGTGTGAATGGACAGATGACTTTTCATTGAAGGATCAGTAGCCCTCTGTAGGTATGATTTCAGAAAGATATAGATTCAGGATATCACTTTCCTGTGGAACTCTTCTATCATTCCCAGAATAGTTGAAATGCTAACACTAAGGTACAAGGCCTTTTATTCCACTATTTGAAAGAATGCTTAAAATAGAAATGTTCTTGGGAGATGGAGGGAAATATATTTAGGCCCTGGAGATGGTAAATCAAAGAGAGAAATAGGAAGCTGTAAAGGGAAGCTGCTTATGTTGTAAGCTCTCTGAGGCCTCAGAGGAGTCACCTGACAACTGATCCCACAAGGCTTTCTGTTTCTAGAGCTCCTTCTCCTTATAACTGCAGGTTTACTTCCATTCCAATTTCCAGACTCAATCCTGCCCAAGGGCAGGAGAAACTGAAGGACTTAGGAATCTTAAGCACTCCAGAATTCAGCTGAGCTTGTCTTGACCTTGTAACTTAGGCATGAGATCTATGTTTCTTATCCCAAGCCCTCTACTGAAATTTCTGCCCCAGTTCTAACAATTTGTACACAATTGTGTACAATTTGTTATTTCTTAGACCCTTGTCTTTATTTTGATATCTCGTCTAGTACTGGTTCCTTCCTCATGTTCCTACAAGTCCAGGAGCTGGGGTACTGCTAGAAATCCCACACCTTAACAGGACATGCTAGCTGCTGACAAGTCCCCAGATGGTGAGCATCTGCCTGAATTCTCTACCCCTGTGCTCTGTCGGGGTATTAAGGAGGCCCAGTTTTGGACCCCTTCTTGGACTGTAATTGGACTGTTATCAGCTAGTTGTCTATTATTCAAATTCTTCTTCCTGAGAGTCTCTGCTCCACATGAATGGACAAGTCTAATTACAAACCCCGATCCCTCCCTATTTGTCCTGCCCCATTGTATTTATTTGGTCATATTCAGTTGTATCATTACTCTCTGGGGTGTTACGGCTAAGAAGATAAAAAAGATGTGCTTCACTGGAGAAGAGATGTGATTATCTCTGAAACTAGCTGCAATGGACAGACTCTAAGATGGTTCCAGTTATCCCCACCTCCTGATATCCTGATGCTCTCAGTTATCCCCACCTCCTGATATCCCATGTCCTTGTGTAATCTCCTCGCCCTGAGTGTTGGCAGGACCTGTGAATTTTTTCTAAGCAGGAGAAAAAGGCAAAGTGGATGAGAAGTCATTTTCTTGATTATGTTATATAAGACTGTAACTTCCTTCTTGGCAGATGACTTTCTCCCTTGATTCTATCCATTGCTGGCTTTGAGTGAGTAAACTGCCCTATGGGGTAGCCTACATGGCAAAGAACTCAGGGAAGCCTTCAGCTAACAGGCAGCAAGGAGCTGATATTCTTCAATAGGGGAATGGATAAACAAGCTCTGATACATCCATCAATAGAATACTATTCAGTGATTTAAAAAAAAGAATGAAATATCAACTCATTCAAAGACATGGGAGATTCTTAACTGCATATTGATAACTGAAGAAGTCAGTCTTAAAAGGCTACACTGTGTAATTCCATCTGTAGAACATTATCACAAACATAAAACTGAGATGGTGAACAGATCAGTGATTGGTGGAGATTTGGAGTGAGGGGTGTATAAGTGAAGAATAAAGGATTTTTTAGTGCAATTCAACTATACTGTATTATACTGTAGTGGTGTGTATATGATAGTATACGTTTGTCAAGACCCATAGAATTTTATAGGAGACAGTGAATTTTAATGTATGTAAATTTCAAAACATCATTTAGGAGTTCAGGGAATCCCAGAATGGAATGTAGATTGTGACAAAAGAATATGCTTTACAAATACATAAAACTGTGGGAGTTGGGGCAAGAAGGTACAGACCTAAGTAACTTTGGAAATGAGTAGACTCTGTAAGACTGAAGATAAAAGGAACTACACATAAGCACTGTCCTCTAGTTAAGGGTATAGGTGAACAATTCTGAAACCACTATTCATGTATATTGGAATCAAACACATAAGTAAATGGATAGCTGATGATGGGGTCCAAGTTTCTCACTGGTTAAGTGAGAGATCGCAGAAAAGCAAGAAGAAAAGCCTATAATGATCCATGTTAAAATTACACTTAGATGCATCAGAATGAACTCATATTTAGCATAATACAGATACAGCTGGTTATCTAGATATGTATATATTTATGGGTTCATATACATACACATATATTGCTTTGTCAGCTAACAAGATCTAAAAACAATGACAATCTGATAGCAATAACATAACTAACACCATCTATAGGTTTCTAATTACATTCTCCAATAAAAAGAACCAGGGCTCCCTGGAGACATGGAGATTCTAGGAGTGGAGCTGGAAACATACAAGATGAGCCTAGAGCATCTTATGATGCCAGGAAGTAAGGAATTGCTAAACAACAAACAAATAACAATAACAATGAATACTACATAATGGGAGTATATTAAAGAGACACAGGAAGCAACTGAAGGAGTGCCCAATGTCCAAAGTTGGAATAATTTGAACAAAACATAAATAAAGTAGTATTGGATTATAACGCAAAGGATACAATAAACATACAGGAGGCTATACTGATATAACTCAATCAATGAATAAATGACAATCAACAAACCACCTGTGCAGAGAATTCCAAATAATTTATGTAGATACTTTGCCCTTAAGGAGATGGAGCATAACTTTACATTCCTTGGAGTGTGATCTGACACAGTAACTTTCTTCCAATGAGTATGGTATGAAAAAGAGGAAAAAGAATAACTTTACAGTGGAGAAACCTGACAAACAGCACCTTAAGTCAGGTGATTAAGACTAACACCAACAATAAGTCATGTTAATAGAATGTACCTTTGATATGAGGTGTTAAAATGGGCACTTTACCTCTGTGGTCCTCCTCCCAAAAGCCCATAACAACAGTCTAAATCATCAAAAAGAAATTCCAACAGAGGGACAGCCTACTTGTGTATTGGACCAGCACTCCTCCAAACTATCAAAGGCATCAAAACATGAAAATTTCTGAGAAACTGTCACAGCCAAGAGAAGCCTAAGGATACACAGCAACTAAATGTAATATGATATCTTGGATGAGATCTGGAACAGAAAAAAAGATATTACGTAAAAACTAAGAAAATATGAGTAACATATGGACTTTAGTTAATGATACCATACCAGTACTGGTTCATTAATCATGACAAATGTACCATACTAATGTAAGATATTAATAATGGGAAATTGAAGGTGGGGTATATGGAAACTGTACTATCTCTGCAATGTCTCTGTAAATCTAAATTTATTTTCAAATAAAAATGTTTATTTCAAAATAAGGCAAGCCAGACACTGGGAGAAAATATTTACAGTGTATATGTGTAACAAAGAACTTATCCAGACTATATTAAGAACTCTACAAGTCAACAATGAAATGATAAACTCAGTTTTTAAAATGCTCATAAACCTTGAATAGACACTACAAAAAAGAAAATAAGTAGCCAGAAAGCACAGGAAATGGAGCTCAATATCACTAGCATGAGGGAAATACAAATTAAAACTACAAGGAGATAGCACTTTACAACCCTGGAATAGTTCAAAGTGAAAAAACCAAATATTGATGAGCATGTGAAGCAACTGCAACTCCCATCCACTGCTGATGAGAGTGTAAGATAAATAACCACTTTGGAAAACTCTTTGACAACTTCTTATAACTTTAAATGTACACCTACCTTGTGATCCAGCAGTTCCACTCCCATTGACCCAAGAGAATGAACACAAATGTCCACAAAATATTTTGTAAGATTTCTAAGACATTTAGAAGATTGTTGATTGCAGATTTAACTACAAAAGCCCCAAAGTGAAAATAACCCAACTGTCAATTGATAGAATTGATAAATAAATTTTGGCCTCTTCATTCAATGGCATATTGCTCAACAGTAAAAAATAATAAACTACTGATACATGCAACAACATGGACGAATCTCACAAACATTATGTTGAGACACAGAAACCAGAATGCCCCTCCAAAAAATATAATTATTCCTTTCACGTCAAGTTCAAGAAAAGGAAAAACTAATCTTTTAAAGAAGTAAAAAAATGTGCTGGAAATTGATTGCAAGAGGACACAAGGGAATTTTTTGGTGTAATGAAAATATTCCAAATCTTGATAATGTTTTTGAATACATGGGCAAAACTTGCCAAATTATAAACTTAAGTTCCTTACAGTTCACTGTGCCCACACTTTGCCTTAATTAAAAAGACAAGAGAGGGGGCTTCCCTGGTGGCGCAGTGGTTGAGAGTCCGCAAAAAAAAAAAAAAAAAAAAAAAAAAAAAAAAAAAAAAAGACAAGAGACACTGTGAACAATTTTATGGAGATAAATTCAACAATATAGATGAAATTAACAATCTCTTCCATCTGGAAAAGAGCTCTTAGCAAACTAGGAATAGAGGCAAACCACAAATCTAACAAAGTGTTGCTAACAAACAAATAGAAAATATCTTACTGATGGAATATAAAAATCTTTCCCTTTGAGTTTTCCCTTACTACCATATTCACAACAAGAAGGTCTGCTAAAACCAGGTCTATTCAATACTGCCCTGGAGAGCCTACCTAGGAAAAGAAATAAAACGTATAAAGATTGGAAACCAAGATATAAAATTATCAGTATTTGTAAATGATGTGATAAGATACAAATTAACCTTCAGTAAGGCTACTGGATAGTCTATATACCAAATTAGAAAATAAAATTTCAAAACAATACCACGTCTAATAGCTTTAAATATCATTAAATACTTTGTAATGAATCTAATGAAAGAAATGGAACCAATAATACTGCAAAACATCACCAAGAGAAGTGAAAGACCTAGATAAATGGAGTTTTATATTCTATTATATTCAAGGATGGGAAGACTCAATATTGTTTTTAATTGACCCCAACTTGATATATACATTGAATGCAATCCCAATCAAAATTCTGGCAGTTTTATTTTGGGTGGAAATTGGCAAGCTCATTCTAAAATGCAAATAACACAAAATATGAACACTAGGAAAGGAGATCTTAAAGGAGAACAAACTTGAAACACTGTGTCATTGGCATAAGAATAGACAAATACACCATTAGAACAAAACAGAGCTCTGAAGCCTCCACATGTATGGTTACCTACTTTATAACAAAGATGCCATTGCAGTGCAGTGGGAAATAATGGTTTTCCCAATAAATGGTGCTAGATTATTTTGATACATACATGAAAGGAAAAAATATCTTGGTCCTTAGACTTTATACATAAAAATCAGTTCTGGATGGACTGAAGATTTAAATGTGCAAGGTGAAACTTCAAAGCTTGTAAAAAATTACACAGAAGGGTAACACCATGACCTTGCGATTGCCAAAGATTTCTTAAACAAGACAGAAATAACATCAAGCATAAATTAAAAGGTTGATAAATTGGACTTCATTCAAATATAAAACTTCTGTTCATGAAAAGTTACTATTAAGACAATAGGAAGATAAACCATGGAGCGGAAGGTGCTTTCAATACATATATCTGAATGAAGACTCACAGAACATATAAAGATATACTGTAAGTCAGTAAGAGAAAGCAGGCAAGCCATTTTTTTAATGAGTAAAAGTATGGAACAGGAATTTCACCCCCCAAAAAGATATTCAAATGACCAATAAACAAATATAAAGATACTTAATTTCATTAGTCATCAGGGTAATTTAAAGTAACAATATGATGTGTTATGTATCTGCCAAAATGGTTTAAAATAAACACAACAATACCAAGTGTTTGTAAGGATGTGGAGCACCAACAACTCTCATATATTGCTGTTATGATTTTAAATTAATATAACAATTTTGAAATTCATATAACCACTTTGGAAAACTTTTTGGAAAATTCAGTATAGACTAAAGCTGTATATATGTAAATCCCATGATCTACCAATTCTACTCCCAGATATATACTCTATATCAATGAATGTATATGTACAAAAATACACGTGTAGGAAAATGCTTATTACAGCACTCTTTCTAATAAAGAAAAACTAAAAACAACCTAAATGTTCATGAACTGTAGAATGGGTCAATTGTAAAATTCAAACAATGGAATATTACATGGTGATAAAAGAGAACAAAGTATTGCAACATGAAACAACAGGTATAAATCTCACAGAATTAACCTTGAGCTAAAAGGGCAAATATAATAGAGTCCACTTTTTAACATTCCATTTATATTAAGTTCTAAAACAGACAAACTAATCCATGCTGATAGAAGTTCTTAGAACAGTGATTCCTTTTACAGGGGCTGCTGACTGGAGGGAACAAGGAGAAGCCCCCTGCAGCTGTTAATATTCCCTTTCTTCATATGAGTGGTGGTTACACTGATTCTACATATATAAAAACCTAATTTTTGTGCAGTATTATATTAGACTTCAATTAAAACACACACCAAAACAGAAATATAAATCATCCCAGAGGCCAGATACATATTACTGATGTGTTGTCAAATACCTAGAATGTTAGAAGAATCAATCTTCCATTTTCAAACCAACACATGAATCTCAATATTTCCCAGGAGAATGAATGATCAAACAACTACTTTGGAGAAAAGAATTGTCATTAAAGCAATTTCCACCATCCCTACCTTGTCTCAGGGAGTTTGTGGCAAGTTACTCCATGAATAGAATAACTAAATACCAAATGGCACAAACAGAAGGTTATTCCTGTATTTCACAACTGTGCTATTAAGCTTAGAAATGATTAATTTTCACAAAATTTTGGCTGAGTCAACTTATTTTATTTTTCTTACTATTGGTTATTTTGTGTTGACGTAGCTCCAATTTTGAATTTTGACCGTCAGACCACTGATGTTTTAAAGGAAAGGCCTAAAACACCATGGTTTTAAAGATTCATTGTTCTGAAAGGAACTAAGTTAAATATTTATTTTCAACTCAAACTTTTGAAATATTTGCTTGATAAAATAAAAGAAAGTCTCAACATTGGCTTTGCGGTCCTCAGAGATGAATTCTATTTCTTATTTTTATATTGATTCTCTACATCTATGTCCACATATATACATAGAAATGGTGATTTATTTTTCTTCTATTTTGTTTCTTCTACCTGCCCATACCTTCTAAGTTGTATTTTCTCTACAAATTTGATCTTGCAAGGCAAGCTATATAAATTTGATGCTTTCTAGGACTCTGTGGTTTTAATTCTGGCAAGTCTACCAGCTGTACAGTGAGGTTTTGGGACAGGAATATAGAAAATAATTAGCTAGGCTTTACCAAGTGAGGATAGCAGAGAGTAACATTCACTTCAAATCTTCCTTTTCTTAATAAAATTGCTATTCTTTATTCATATATCATCATCATCAGTCTTTAAGTGCTACTGACATTAGGGGTTAATAATGTTTAGAGCAAGATGTTAAGAAATAGCAACCTCTAAATATGTCAGCAACGTAGTTTTTAATTAAACCATGGTCCCTGGACCACTGCATCAAAACATCTATGATGCTAACTATGAGTTCAAAAGCTTGGGCTCCTCCCAGTGCCATGGAGATAGGCCCTGGGAACCTAAAACTTAACAATTCCTCAGGTGATTTTTATTCCTATTGGCACTAATGTTTGAGAATCAGTGGTTTGGGTCTTATTAAAGATTTAAAATAATATACCAGAGAAAGAAGGGCCAAACCATAATCTATTTATCAAGGTCCCCAGCTGGTGGTTTAGGGCCTTTATGGAGGCTTAATTCTTCAAGTGTGGTCTCCAGACCCCCAACATCAACATCACTGAAGAACCTCTAAGGCCTCACCCAGAGCTACTCAATCAGAACCTCTGGGGATGAGGCCCAGAAATCTGTGTTTTAACAAGCTTTCTAGGTATTTTGATACCTACTAAGGTTTATGGACCACTGCCCTAAAAAAATGGTCACAAATCCTTTATCTTCCACCTACTACTGAGCTATATTGCCACTATATTTATGTTTCCCTTGCCAGAGGACATACTTTAAAAAGGAAGAGCATAGGCTTAAACAGCAAACTAATCCAGAAATGATTCTTAAGATCAAGAGTTACATGGTACTGCTCCCAGACATTTGTACATTTTGTCCCTAACACTGTAGAAACTGAGAGAGAAACTGTGCCTTGACCTTTAATCGCGTGCTTATAATTTATTACAAAGTAGACACAATTGCTTTCCCAAGACTCTTATTTTTCTCTGTTCTATGGGAAAACTTCATTCGATTCAAGAAAAAAAAAATTACTTTTTTTCATTCTGAAGATTGTCTATATTTGACCTTCAGAGTTCTAAACTGCCAGTCCCTAAGAATTCATTCCTGCATTTCTAGGAGGTAGAACCACAAAAGGAATGAAATGATTCCTTGAGACCGCAAACCTCTGTAACAGTTTCTTTTCATTCTGGAGAATTCATTGGCAACCATACTTCAAATTCCACTCTTCCCTTTGACCCACAAGGATTGGTATTATCACAAAATGGATACAGAGGTATATACACATGAATCTAGATGTTTCTGCTAGCCACTATCTTAATTTATTATGTTTTTTTCCTTCTGGATTTAAAAATAGTTCATTGCAGCAACATTTACAATAGCCAGGACATGGAAGCAACCTAAATGTCCATCGACAAATGAATGGATAAAGAAGATGTGGCACATATATACAATGGAATATTACTCAGCCATAAAAAGGAACGAAATTGAGTTATTTGTAATGAGGTAGATGGACCTAGAGTCTGTCATACAGAGTGAGGTAAGTTAGAAAGAGAAAAACAAATACTGTACACTAACACACATATATGGAATCTAAAAAAAAAAAACGGTACTGATGAACCTAGTGGCAGGGCAGGAATAAAGACGCAGATGTAGAAAACAGACTTGAAAACACAGTGGGGGAAGGGGAAGCTGGGATGAAGTGAGAGAGCAGCATTGACATATATACACTACCAAATGTAAAATGGACGGCTAGTGGGAAGCTGCTGCATAGCACAGGAAGATCAGCTCGATGCTTGTGACAACCTAGAGTGGTGGGATAGGGAGGGTGAGAGGGAAACGCAAGAGGGAGGGGATATGGGGATATATGTGTACATATAGCTGATTCACTTTGTTGTGCAGCAGAAACTAACACAACATTGTAAAGCAATTGTAGTCTAATAAAGATATTAAATTTAAAAAATAGTTAAAATTTAAAATAAAATTTGCTAAAATCATTAAACTACAGAAAAGTATAAAGAAAGTACTATGGCCTATGATCATGAAAAAGCATTATCCTGTTATTCAGTGAACTCATTTACTTTTTATAAAATAGAAACTAATGCATATAGTGAAAAAGCTAAAGCAGTACTGAAAAGTATAAAATTAAAAGGAAAGACATTTCCTAGCCCCTACTCTTTTTCTACAGACTTTGACACTGTCAACAGATAAAGGGAATCCTATTATGTATACTCTTAAGAGGTTATGTAAAATGTATCACCATTCCCCTTATAAGGATATAGCATTTATCTCGTGTAGAAGGAGACGGAACTTCAATTTTACAAATATTACAAATTAAAAATGAAAAAAGAGATAGAATCACTAATGGAGACTTAATAATAAATATTTTAAGAAAATATCCTATGCAACTCAATGTGAAATGGGAAAGTTCTTAGAAACATATAACTAACCAAGACTGAATCAAAAAGAAATAGAAAATTTGAATAGACTATTACTAGTAGAGATTGAACCAGTAATCAAAAACCTCCAACAAAGAAAAGCCCAGAACAAGATGGTTTCACTGGTGAATTTTACCAAACATTTAAAGAAGAATTAACACCAGTCCTTCTCAAACTTTTCCAAAAAAATAGAAGAGGAGGGAACACTCCCAAACACATTTTACAAGGCCAGCATTATCCTGATACCAAAACCAGCAAAGGACACTACTAGAAAAGAAAACTACAGACCAATATCCCTGACAAATATAGATGCAAAAATCCTCAATAAAATACTAGAAGACTGAATTCAGCAGCACACTAAGAGGATCATTTGCCATGATCAAGCGGGATTTATCCCTAAAATGCAAGTATACTTCAACATATACAAAATAATCAATGTGATAAATCACATTAATAGAATGAAAGAAAAGAATCATATGGTCATCTCAATAGACAAACAAAAAGCATTTGACAAAATTCAACATCCAATCTTGATAAAAACTCTTAAATTAGGCATAGAAGGAACATATCTCAACATAGTAAAGGCTATCTATAACAAACCCACAGGTAACCTTATGCTCAGTGGTGAAAGTTGAAAGCTTTCCCTCTAAGATGAGGAACAAGACAAGAGTGCTCATCACTCCTGTTCAATATAGTACTGGAAGTCCTAGCTAGAGTAATCAGGCAAGAAAAAGTAATAAAAGGTATCAGAATTGGAAAAAAAGTAGTAAAATTGTCTCCATTTGCACATGACATTATTTTATACATAAAAAATCTTAAAAACTCAACAATAACAACAAAAATCTGTTAGATCTAATCAATGAATTCAGGAGACTTGCAGAATACAAAAATAACATTAAAAAATCAGAGTTTTTATACACTAAAAACAAATTTTCTGAAAAATAAAAAAGAACACATTTACAATAGCAGCAAAAACAATAAAATATTTAAGAATAAATTTAACTAAGGAGGTAAATTTAACTAAGGAGGTAAATTTAACTAAGGAGGTAAATTTAACTAAGGAGGTAAAATATTTACCTATTTAACTAAGGAGGTAACTAAGGTTGGAAAACTTCAAGACAATGATGAAAGAAATCAAACAAACAAATAAATGGAAAAGTATCTCATGTTCATGGATTGGAAGAATATTGTTAAAATGGTAATACTACCAAAGCCACTTATAGATTCAATGAAATCCCTATCAAGATTCTAATGGATTTTTTTTTACAGGGGTAAAAAACACTTTTAAAATCTGTATGGAAACACAAAAGACCCTGAATAGCCAATGGAGAAATCTAAAGTGAAATTCGTGGATCTGTGGGAAAACAAATTAAATTGAATTAAAAAGAATTAACCTAGAAGTTTGCCTGGACAGATTTTTTTCAAATAATTAAGGAAAAGATAATTCTCATGCTATGTCATGCAAATTTCCAGGTCATAGAAAAAGATAGACAAATTATAAAGCAAGCATAATCTGTGTGTGAGAATTTGGCAAACTCAGCTTAAAAACAAATCAAAACAAAAGTTACTAACAAATCTATTTGTAAATTAAAAATGCAAGATCCTCAATGAAGTATTAGAAAATCTAACTCATCCATATATTCAAAGACTAAAACACTAAGACCAAGTAGCTTTTACTCAATTAATTACAGGATGTTTTAATAGTAGGACATCTATTATGACAACTTAACATACATACTGTACTAGACTCTAATCCCCAAGAAGGTAGGATTCAGGACCTTTGGAGTTTTTATCCCTACAACTATATTTAGTGTCAAGCACAGTGCCTGAGACAAAATAGGATTTTAATATTTCATAAAGTAGTGAATAAAATCAATTAATAAGTCAACCAGAAAAATCAAAGGAGAAAAGCAATGATTATCAATAAATGTCCAAAGTTATTTCAAGAAATTCAACCTCTAGCCCTGATGAAGAAATCATGTTATTCTATGAACAACAATACTTCCTTAATATGAAAAAGAACATCTAAGGAAAATCATCATCAATATTACACTGAACAATAAATTATTGGGCATATTCTTTTTATTCATAGGAACAAGTCAACAGTAGCTATTAATTATAAAGCATTTCTTGAATTAAGCCAGAAAAGAAGAGGTATAATATTGATAAATAGGAGAAAATTATTGGTATAATACTTGTTTATCTAGATAATCCAAGAAAATTAAGTTTTAA
Organism: Lipotes vexillifer; assembly: GCF_000442215.2. Classification (NCBI taxonomy): domain Eukaryota; kingdom Metazoa; phylum Chordata; class Mammalia; order Artiodactyla; family Lipotidae; genus Lipotes; species Lipotes vexillifer. Next base: position 3,650,978 of record NW_006777583.1, on the reverse strand, counting down.
AATATCAAATGAAAAGGATTAGCAGGCATGGTAAACTATTAACAGTAGAAACTAGAGGTTGGGTACATGGATATCCACTGAAAAATGCTTTCAATTTTTCCATATGCTTGAAGTTTTTCAAGGTGAAATGTTCAGAAAAAAAGATTAGAACTAATAATATATTTCAGCACCATGGTGAGTTCAAAAGAAAAACACGGGTTAAATAACTACACTATAAACACAGTAACAGCTTTGGAAAAATAAAAGATGAATGATCATATTTGACAGACAGAAATAATATAAAATCTCTTAGAAAAATCAAAACAAAAAACGATAACATAGCTAAAGGAAGATTTTGAAATGTTAACTAACTCAGACAAAGGGACTAAATATACATTGCCAAGCAAAACCAGCTGAGGACTGAAGACTCATTTAGATATTCATGAACTTCCTTCAGGACTAACTTTAATTCCTGAAAATTTCACTAACCTAATAAAAAAAGCAACCAAGATAGCCTACTGGCAACAAATTACCCTGATATATATATTTTCAAACATCTTTATTGGAGTATAATTGCTTTAAAATGGTGTGCTAGTTTCTGCTTTATAACAAAGTGAATCAGTTATACATGTACATATGTCCCCATATCTCTTCCCTCTTGCCTCTCCCTCCCTCCCACGCTAAGTATCCCACCCCACCTATCCCACCCCTCTAGGTGGTCACAAAGCAACGAGCTGATCTCCCTGTGCTACGGGGCTGCTTCCCATTTGTTACCTATTTTACATTTGGTAGTGTATATATGTCCATGCCACTCTCTCACTTTTTCCCAACTTACCCTTCCCCCTCCCTGCATCCTCAAGTCCATTCTCTAGTAGGTCAGCATCTTTATTCCCATCTTGTCCCTTGGCTCTTCATGACCTTTTTTTTTTTTTTTAGATTCCATATATGTGGGTTAGCATACAGTATTTGTTTTCCTCTTTCTGACTTACTTCACTCTGTATGACAGACTCTAGGTCCATCCACCTCAATATAAATAACTCAATTTCATTTCTTCTTATGGATGAGTAATATTCCATTGTATATATGTGTCACATCTTCTTTATCCATACACCTGTCGATGGACACTTAGGTTGCTTGCATGTCCTGGCCATTGTAAATAGAGCTGCAATGAACATTTTGGTACATGACTCTTTTTGAATTACGGTTTTCTCATGTTATATACCCATAGTGGAATTGCTAGGTCATACGGTAGTTCTATTTTTAGTTTTTTAAGGAACCTCCATACTATTCTCCATAGTGGCTGTATCAATTTAAATTCCCACCAACAGTGCAAGAGGGTTCCCTTTTCTCCACACCCTCTCTAGCATTTATTGTTTGTAGATTTTTTTATGACGGCCATTCTGACCGGTGTGAGACAATATCTCATTGCAGATTTGATTTGCATTTCTCTAATGATTAATGATGTTGAGCATTCTTTCATGTGTTTTTTGGCAATCTGTATATCTTTGGAGAAATGTCTATTTAGACCTTCTGCCCATTTTTGGATTGGGTTGTTTGTTTTCTTGATATTCAGCTGCATGAGCTGCTTGTGTATTTTGGAGATTAATCCTTTGTCAGTTGCTTCATTTGCAACTATTTTCTCCCATTCTGAGGGTTGTCTTTTGGTCTTGTTTATGGTTTCCTTTGCTGTGCAAAAACTTTTAAGTTTCACTAGGTGCCATTTGCTTATTTTTCTTATTTCCATTTCTGTAGGAGGTGGGTCAAAAAGGATCTTGTTGTGACTTGTCATAGAGTGTTCTGCCTCTGTTTTCCTCTAAGAGTTTTATGGTGTCTAGTCTGACATTTGGTCTTTAATCCATTTTGAGTTTATTTTTGTGTATGGTGTTGCGGAATGTTCTAATCTCATTCTTTTACATGTAGTTGTCCAGTTTTCACAGCACCACTTATTGAAGAGGCTGTCTTTTCTCCACTGTATCTTCTTGCCTCCTTTATCAAAGATAAGGTGACCATATGTGCATGGGTTTGTCTCTGGGCTTTCTATCCTGTTCCATTGATCTATATATCTGTTCTTCTGCCAGTACCATACTGTCTTGATTACTGTAGCTTTGTAGTACAGTCTGAAGTCAGGGAGCCTGATTCCTCCAGCTCCGTTTTTCTTTCTCAAGATTGCTTTCGCTATTTGGAGTCTTTGTGTTTCCATACACATTGTGAAATTTTTTGTTCTAGTTCTGTGAAAAATGCCAGTGGTAGTTTGATAGGGATTGCATTGAATCTGTAGATTGCTTTGGGTAGTAGAGTCATTTTCACAATGTTGATTCTTCCAATCCAAGAACATGGTATATCTCTCCATCTATTTGTATCATCTTTAATTTCTTTCATCATTGTCTTATAATTTTCTGCATATAGGTCTTTTGTCTCCTTAGGTAGGCTTATTCCTAGATACTTTATTCTTTTTGTTGCAATGATAAATGGGAGTGTTTCCTTAATTTTTCTTTCATATGTTTCATCATTAGTGTATAGAAATGCAAGAGATTTCTGTGCATTAGTTTTGTATCCTGCTACTTTACCAACTTCACTGATTAGCTCTAGTAGTTTTCTGGTAGCATCTTTAGGATTCTCTATGTATAGTATCATGTGATCTGCAAACAGTGACAGCTTTACTTCTTCTTTTCTGATTTGGATTCCTTTATTTCTTTTTCTTCTCTGATTGCTGTGGCTAAAACTTGCAAAACTATGTTGTATAATAGTGGTGAGAGTGGGCAACTTTGTATTGTTCCTGATCTTAGTGGGAATGGTTTCAGTTTTTCACCATAGAGGACGATGTTGGCTGTGGGTTTGCCATATATGGCCTTTATTATATTGAGGTAAGTTCCCTCTATGCCTACTTTCTGGAGAGTTTTTATTATAAATGGGTGTTGAATTTTGTCAAAACCTTTCTCTGCATCTATGGAGATGATCATATGGTTTTTATCCTTCAATTTGTTAATATGGTGTATTACATTGATTGATTTGCATATACTGAAGAATCTTTGCATTCCTGGGATAAATCCCCCTTGATCATGGTGCATAATCTTTTTTTTTTTTGCGGTACGTGGGCCTCTCACTGTTGTGGCCTCTCCCGTTGTGGAGCACAGGCTCCAGACGCGCAGGCTCAGTGGCCATGGCTCACAGGCCCAGCCGCTCCACGGCACGCAGGATCTTCCCGGACCGGGGCACGAACCCACGTCCCCTGCATTGGCAGGCAGACTCTCAACCACTGCGCCACCAGGGAAGCCCCATGGTCCTTTTAATGTGCTGTTGAATTCTGTTTGTGAGTATTTTGTTAAGGATTTTTGCATCAATGCTAATCAGTGATATTGGCCTGTAGTTTTCTCTCTTTATGACATCTTTGTCTGGTTTTGGTATCAGGGTGATGGTGGTCTTGTAGAATGGGTATGGGAGTGTTCCTTCCTCTGCTATATTTTGGAAGAGTTTCAGAAGGATAGGTGTTAGCTCTTCTCTAAATGTTTGATAGAATTCGCCTGTGAAGCCATCTGCTCTTGGGCTTTCGTTGGAAGATTTTTAATCACAGTTTCAGTTTCAGGGCTTGTGATTGGTCTTTTCATATTTTCTATTTCCTCCTGGTTCAGTGTCAGAAGGTTGTGCTTTTCTAAGAATTTTTCCATTTCTTCCAGGTTGTCCTTTTTATTGGCATATAGTTGCTTGTAATAATCTCTCATGATCTGTTCTATTTCTGCAGTGTCAGTTGTTAGTTCTCCTTTTTCATTCTAATTCTATTGATTTGAGTCTTCTCCCTTTTTCTTCCTGATGTCTCTGGCTAATGGTTTATCAATTTTGTTTATCTTCTCAAAGAACCAGCTTTTACTTTTTTTGATCTTTGTTATGGTTTCCTTCATTTCTTTTTATTTCTGATTTGATCTTTATGATTTCTTTCCTTCTGCTGATTTTGGGGGTTTTTTGTGCTTCTTTTTCTCATTGCTTTAGGTGTAAGGTTAGGTTGTTTATTTGAGATGTTTCTTGTTCCTCCAGGTAGGATTGTATTCCTATAAACTTCCCTCTTGGAACTGCTTTGCTGCATCCCATAGGTTTTGGGTCATCATGTTTTCATTTCATTTATTTCTAGGTATTTTTTTATTTCCTCTTTGATTTCTTCAGTGATCTCTTGGTTATTAGTGTGTTGTTTAGCTTCCATGTGTTTGTATTTTTTTTACAGATTTTTCCCTGTAATTGATATCTAGTCTCATAGCATTGTGGTTGGAAAAGGTACTTGATATGATTTCAATTTTCTTAAATTTACCAAAGCTTGATTTGTGACCCAAGATATGATCTATCCTGGAGAATGTTCCATGAGCACTTGAGAAGTGTATTCTGTTGTTTTTGGATGGAATGTCCTGTAAATATCAATTAAGTCCATCTTGTTTAATGTATCATTTAAAGCTTGTGTTTCCTTATTTATTTTCATTTTGGATGATCTGTCCATGGTGAAAGTGGGGTGCTAAAGTCCCCTACTATGATTGTGTTACTGTCAATATCCCCTTTTATGGCTGTTAGTATTTGCCTTATGTATTGAGGTGCTCCTATGTTGGGTGCATAAATATTTACAATTGTTATATCTTTTTCTTGGATTGATCCCTTGATCATTATGTAATGTCCTTCTTTTTCTCTTGTAATGGTCTTTATTTTAAAGTCTATTTTGTCTGATATGAGAATTGCTACTCCAGCTTTCTTTTGATTTCCATTTGCGTGGAATATCTTTTTCCATCCCCTCCCTTTCATTCTGTATGTGTCGCTAAGTCAGAAGTTGGTCTCTTGTAGGCAGCAAATATATGGGTCTTGTTTTTGTATCCATTCAGCCAGTGTATGTCTTTTGGTTGGAGCATTTAATCCATTTACATTTAAGGTAATTATCAATATGTATGTTCCTATTACCATTTTCTTTATTGTTTTGGGTTTGTTATTGTAGGTCTTTCCCTTCCTGTGTTTCCTGCCTAGAGATGTTCCTTTAGCATTTGTTGTAAAGCTGGTTTGGTTGTGCTGAATTCTCTTAGCTTTTGCCTGTCTTTAAAGATTTTAATTTCTCCATCAAATCTGAATCAGCTCCTAGCTGGTTAGAGTCATCTTGGTGGTGGGTTTTCCTCCTTCATCACTTTAAATATGTCCTGCCACTCCCTTGTGGCTTGCAGAGTTTCTGCTGGAAGATCAGCTGTTCACCTTATGGGGATCCCCTTGTGTGTTATTTGTTGTTTTCCCCTTGCTGCTTTTAATATTTTTTCTATTTAGTTTTTGATAGTTTGTTCATATGTGTCTTGGCATGTTTCTCCTTGGATTTATCCTCTACGGGACTCTCTGTGCTTCCTGGACTTGATTAACTATTTCCTTTCCCATATTGGGGAAGTTTTCAACTATAATCTCAAATATTTTCTCAGCCCCTTTCTTTTTCTCTTCTTCTTCTGGGACCCCTTTAATTCCAATGTTGGTGTATTTAATATTGTCCCAGAAGTCTGAGACTGTCCTCAAGTCTTTTCATTCTTCTTTTCTTTATTCTGCTCTGCAGTAGTTATTTCCACTACTTTATCTTCCAGGTCACTTATGCATTCTTCTGCCTCAGTTATTCTGCTGTTGTTCCCTTCTAGAGAATTTTTAATTTCATTTATTGTGTTGTTCATCACTGTTTGTTTGCTCTTTAGTTCTTGTATCCTTGTTAAACGTTTCTTGTATTTTCTCCATTCTATTTCTAAGATTTTGGATCATCTTTACTATTATTCTGAATTCTTTTTCAGGTATACTGCCTATTTCCTCTTCATTTATTAGGTCTGGTGGGCTTTTGCCTCACTCTTTCATCTGCTGTGTTTCTCTGTCTTCTCATTTTCTTAACTTACTGTGTTTGGGGTCTCTTTTTTGCAGGCTACAGGTAGTAGTTCCCATTGTTTTCGGTTTCTGTCCCCAGTGGCTAAGTTTGGTTCAGTGGGTTGTGTAGGCTTCCTGGTGGAGGGGACTAGTGCCTGTGTTTTGGTGGAGGAGGCTGGATCTTGTCTTTCTGGTGGGCAGGTCCACGTCTGGTCGTGTGTTTTGGGGTGTCTGTGGCCTTATTATGATTTTAGGCAGCCTCTCTAATGGAAGGGGTTTTGTTCCTGTCTTGCTAGTTGTTTGGCATAGGGTGTCCAGCACTGTAGCTTGCTGGTCATTGAGTGGACCTGGGTCTTGGCATTGAGATAGAGATCTCTGGGAGATTTTTGCCATTTGATATTACATGGAGCTGGGTGGTCTCTTGTGGACCAGTGTCCTAAACTTGGCTCTCCCACCTCAGAGGCACAGCCGTGATGCCTAGCTGGAGCACCAAGAGCCTGTCATCCACACAGCTCAGACTTTTGGGAGGTATAAGTTTTTCTGCCAGTGTTCAGTAGGTGTTCTGTAGGCGTTGTTCCATATGTAGCTGTATTTCTGATATATTTGTGGGAGGAAGGTGATCTCTTCATATTACTCTTCCACCATCTTGAAGCTCCTCCTCTACCCTGATATTTCAACAGCCAAATTAATGTGAAATATATTTGATGTTTTAAAATAAAATTATAAGATAATCTGATTTGATGAAAGGAGTATTACATAAACATTTTTATAAATGGGAATACAATTTATCTTGATTTTTTTAAGATTCTCTAGATGGACTCATGTCATTTTATCAATACAATTTTGTTTGCCTTACAGACAATTTGTATTGACTGCTAACAGGAAGCATACCAGAACAGAAGCAAACAGGACTAGCAAACAGGACCCTGTCAGAGAAAATGGTATGCTTTTGCTCTTAGCTTCTCTGTTTTGCTTTTAGTTTTTGCATATGCAGGTATGTCATATCTAGATTAAACATGTTTCCGTAATAATTGTTTAAATTTCAGTTATGTATATTGATGGAGACTTCAACAACCAAAACATCTCTGAAGATGAACTGTGGGCAACCAATCAATGGACCTGTGTGTGTGTGAATATGAGAAGGACATAGCTACTGCCCTCTGCAACTGACAAGCCCTGGTCTAGGGTGGTGATTTACCTGAGGTCACATTGTAGCATAGTGGCTGGCAGAACATTTCCCAGGGTATATATTTGTACTTGTGATGAATAAATCTGCTGTAACTTAATGTGTTCATTAATGAATCAGAAGAGAAGATAGGGTAGGTGACACTATGCAACTCACTTAATCTCTTGCAGCCTCTAGTTTTTCAGACCATTTCTGTGTTTCTTCGGCAGGACTATTTCTACTCTCTGAGCACTAGCCTCTCTCTTCACCTTCAAGAACTTGCCATTAGGTTGGCCAGAACAATCTTCCTCCATCTCTTTCCCCTTCCTTTGCTTTCTTTAGCCTGTCTTTTTCATTCAGACCTCAGTGTAAATGAAACATTTTCTTAGGAAACCTCCCCTCATCCTCCAGATATGAGGTAGTTGCCCCTCCTATGATCTCCCACAGAAATCTGTCATGTTGCCTTTATCAGCTGTATATTTGCCTATTTATATGTGTATTTTCTTCTCTAGACTGAGAAGTTTCAGAGGTCTGGGGCTGTTTTGTCTTTTTCACTATTTTATCTCAAGGAACTAAGGTGTTGCAAACAAATGTGGTTTGCAAAGCACAAACTGAAACACAAATGGTGCCATTCCATAAACCATCATGTGAATGGTGACACCTAGAGATGTATAGGATACAACCTACACCAGCTCTACTATAATGCTGTCATGTTAAAGTCTTAATACATTTTTGTGGGATTAATGAATATTAAACCAAATATTCCCTAAAATCCTTCCAATTCTAAAATTCTACAACTATTCATAACACTTACAAAAGAGATCCCAGTATAAATTACAAAAACTGCCAAATTATATACACAAAACTTACACAAATACTCAGTTTAGAATACATAGGCAATTCAATTTTACTGTACAATCAAATGAAATACAAGCTATAGTAATAATAGTGAAAGATATTTATTAAAGTACTTAGTAGAAGTAGATACATATGCCTGTATATATAATAAAAGAAATTGTACGTTTTGAAAATGATCTAAAAGGTTGATATATTTATAATTATGTATACATGTAAAATTTTGCATCACTATGGACTTATAGATTCTTTTCATTAAGTGTTTAATAATTTATTATTGTAACTATTCTTTTAATATTCAAATTGTCCAAATTTGGTCAGTAGAAGTCCTTCCCTGAATCATTTGACATCTCTATATCAGTTTTGGGGCACTTCTTACTTTAAGCTTAATTTATACTTCTTCCATAGCAGAATCCATAATTTCTGCAAGGAGTCCTAGATCTTTTCATTTAGGAACCAAGGACTGGGCTCTAGATATCTCAGTGCCATCAAGGGCTCATTGCTACTAGGCCCTTTAGGTGCACAGAACACATACACACACACACACATGCAATATACATATTTATTATACATATTCATACTGACACACCCAAAGAGAAAATTCCTTCTCTTGTTTTCTCATTCCATATTTTATTTTTCCTCCTCCACAGTGAGATTATTGGTTTCCAAGAACAATATATTTACGTTTTTGATTAATCCTTTAATACACAAAATTCAGCACTACTACACCCACACCACTTGCAACAAATTTTCCTCTTAGAATATATCCCACTAAATGAATAAAGTTAGAGAACTACACATAAAAATTACTTGGACTATTTTTTTCCTCTTTGTGGTTATAAAGTTGATAAATATTTAAAGTCAATTAACTTTAGGAGTTTTTCCCATCCTTTTAAATTCATTTTTCCTTTTGGAATATGTAAATCATTAACATGGTTCAAAGTCAAATCTACATTAAAATTATACTCATCAATGTCTCATTCCTTTCTAGTCTATTTTCATCCACTGCCTATAAATAACTAATTTCATTTACTTGTGGCCTATAAGATTTATAGGGATGTTTCAATTAGGAATAGAGATAAAATAATAGATTGTAATTTGTGAAGTAATACATGGAACATCTCATATTCCTATGGAGTTAATATCCAAGGAGCACATTTTAATTATGATATTTTACATTTTAAAGCATACAAATATTTAATGACTTACTTGAATATTATTTTAATGTTTTATAAATCAATATTTTAAACATGTGTTAAGAGCAATCTTTTTTGTGTAAGGATGTCTTTAACATCAAGAACAGAAACCAATTAAAAAATGATTAGTCATTCTAGAGACAGTCTTTTTGACTAAGTATTTTTTTATTTTTGAAAATGAGGGATTACTGCATTGAAAGAAAATTAATCTGGTCAACATATTTTTTTTCAAAAGAAAAATTTAAATAGCTCAACTGTCAATGAGCTCTGAACGTGATGCCTGAAGACTTCATTTGTAGTCTTGACTCTGCCTCAAAGTATTTGTTGGGACGTGGGCTAGAAATTTCACTCCTCTAAGTCTCAGGTTTCTTATATGCAAAATGAATGTGAAGGTGGGAAAAGGGAGTGGGATACCCTTTTTCAGTCTAACAATTTGTGATTTTTGTAACGTTACAAGCTGTAATCAGTAATTATGTTTACATTATAGTAATTCTCAAACTTTATTGTCCAAATTATTCACTTTAAGCCGTTCATTATATGTCACTTATCAGCCCTTATAATATAGGTCTGGGCTGGGGCCCTGAACTATCCCTTTTTAACAAGGGTCCCAGGTGATATGATTGCAGACAACCCATGAACCACACTGAAAAACCTTGGTCTACATATTCATATATATGACTCGTTGAACAGGCCTTAATATTGAAGGAAGAACTTGGTGGACTATGTGGTGTGGTTCCAGTAGTAAATATGTTTCTTTGCCTAAAGAAAGTTATTCTCACATCTAATTTGATGAACTATTATTTTTAGAGTAAAGTCAATCCTTTGGAGAAAAGCCTAATCCACAGTAAAATTGCTTCAAGTCATTTATATTTTAATATAAATAAATTTTTCAGGTATAGAATTTTATAGCTAAGAGGGACATCAGTGAATTAATCAAAGACCTCAATCACACAATTTTATCTGAGAAGTGAAGTGCTTTGTTCATGGTCTGACAATGGGCATAATGTCAGGTTCAAGACTGGAGTCTAATCCCTGCTCCAAGTTTCACATCATGTTCATGACACCACAGAATGTTTCTTTTCTTTGAGAAGCCCTTCATAAGAAGGAGGTATGGTAGACACAACAATGGCCTCCTAAGCTATGTGGACACTTCATAATCCCTGGAACCTATGAATATTATCTTACACGTAAAAAGGGGCTTGAAGTTGTGATTGAATTAAGGACCTTGAGATGGGAAACTTATCCAAGTGGGTCCAGTGTAATCGCAAGGGTCCTTAAAAGAGGGAGGCAGGAAAGTCAGACAGAGAAGGCCCAGTAATGAAACAGAGGGAGAAAAGGTGACAAGCCAAGGCATGAAGACAGCTTCTAGAAGCTGGGAAAGGCAAGAAAATGGATTCTCCCCTAGATCATCCAGAAGAAATCAGCCCTGCCATTAGCTTGTTTTTACCTCTGTAAAACCCTTTTTGGACATCTGAACTCCAGAACTGTAACATAATAAACTTGTGTCATTTTAAGCCCCTAAATGTATGGTACTTTGTTACAGTAGCAAAAAGAAACTAATACAGGAAGTTGGAGGAAGCCTAGGGCACTGGAGACCAATTAGCATAAAATTGAGAGGAGGAACCAGGGAGGAGGAAGACAAGGCACTTGACAAAGGTGACTCACTTGACAAATCTGGGTGGAGCTGGTGGCCAGACCCAGAGCCTAAGGCAGAAGAGAGGTTCTAATTAAAGAGTTTGTATTCCAATACTTGAAATGGATGGGGAACTTCATCTCCTTTACCCATAAAGCATGGATGAATGTTAAACAAACACAAGTGACACTTGTGACTCACCAACAACAGGACACAATTTTCCAGCAGTGCTAATGAATTTTCACAGATATTGCAACACTCTGCTTTTATTCTCCTCTGAAATGCTGGAACTCATTTACAGGTCAGGGAGTTTGTAATCCAAACAGACTGAAATTGACTGAACTCTGTGGGAACCACCTGCCCAACCATAGTTACTTCCCACCATATGAAAACTAAGGTAGCACCAATATTTAACCTGTAATGTCGCCTAGGGAAAAAAGCTTCCTTAAAAGTTTATTGTCAAAAGAATTTTTTATCAAGTCTAACCATTAGACTAGGTCTACCCTTTAGAATACATTCAGGATCCCTTTATAGCAAGAGATATAAATGCCAGAGCACAGAGTCAGAGAGACATGTGTTCAAACCTCTGCTCATCTACTTACTAGCTGGGTAATTCTGGGCCAGTTACTTGGTCTGAGTCTGTTTCCTCATCTATAAAATGGAAGTAACAGCAGAACCTGCTTCATTAGGGTCATGGACTGACTAAATGGGATATGGTACAGAATTCTTGCTTCAGTAGCCATTATTTGGGGCTACCCTCTGAAGGATTAAACATAAAGTTCTGTCTGAGCTTTTTTTCTTTCATATCTATGGCTTTCATTCTGCTTGGCGTATCCCTAGAGTTTCTGTGGCAGAGTCTTAGGGACTTCCTG
>NW_006777583.1:3635358-3639390 GCF_000442215.2 Lipotes vexillifer | reverse complement strand
GTTCTTGGGGCCTTCCTGCTGAGGAAGAATGAAGCCTGCAGGGCTCTGGATCCTCCACATCACCTTTCACTAGGGCTGACACACGTTAGTCCAACAGAGAGGTTCAATAACACTTCTATGCATATACTAAGTTAGGGGGAATTTCTCTACCTGCCATTTCCATCTTTCCTTCCCCATCAAGCACACTGCACATCATCTTCTCCCCACCCCTGGTATAGGTTTGTACAGAGTCCCAAACAGAAATAGCCTGCAAGGGCTTCCTGGCATTTGTGATAGAAGCCTTGGCTCTCAGGAGAACTGAGAGTCAGGTGGGGACGTAGAAGGAGGGAAAGGAGAAGGTCTGTGGGAAGAGGCAGAGCTTGGCAGTACCAGGAGGGAAAGAGAGACTGTCCTGAGGTTACAGTGATACCGCCCACATCTGGGGGAAATGAGAAAGGTATGAAGGTCCAGGTCTTCTGAATTCTGAACAACAGCCCCTGACAAAGAGGTGAGAAGGGAATGATACCCCATAGAATGACCCTGTGAAATATGGATTATCATTATATAACTTGGTTACAAGTCTCTTTACCAACTAGACAGTGCAAGTCCTTATTTTGATTTCATTATGTAACACTACTTGTAATTCAGATTGTGTTACCAAATCAGCCCAGGATCCAGTGTGCCATGATCAAAGTTGGTTTATCATTCTTTATGTCTTTTAACTTCCAAACCATGGACTCCCATACAGGAATAGGATGCTGCCTAAGTACTTTAAATGCCTGATCTCATCTAAACGGGACAATGAGGCCTCAGAAAAAGGTAGTCTTTTTGGGGGGTGGTTGAGACTCATGACCAAGATCATGGAACCTCTGGGGTTGCAGAGTCATGGTTTGAACCCAAGTCTGTTTGGCCCCTGAGCCTGGCTCTCTGCCATTACATTATGCTGCTCCAAAGCAGTGATCTCAGCCTTCAGACTCCAGACCCAGGAGACCGTCAAGTTAAGGCAAGGGGTCTGAAAAGCCATATGTGCATTTTCCATAGACCAGATATATACTAATATAGCCCATTTTCAGAGACATGTAGTGTTGATGTGCTTAATAAAAGACAGAGTCACTCATATAAATGTAGATTTAAATTATCTATTTTAAGCACTCTGTGGAAAGGATACAGCAGGTGCATGTACAGGGCCCAATTCGAAAGTCATATAGGAATTATTGGTGACATAAGTGTACAGATAAGTAGAATATACGGTGAGAAGAATTTCACCCCAGGGAGGAAGAGATAGGAGTTAGGCAAACCAAGCCCTAAAGGAAGCCTGATGCACTAAGCAGAGAAACAAAGTAGGAGATGCAGATAAGGAATTAAGGCCAAGTGGATCGTGGTTAAGAGCATGACCTCTGGGGGGAAAAAAAAATATCAGAATTGTATCTCAGTTCTGCCACTTGCTTTGTGACCCTGGGAAATGAAACGTGTTAAATAGAAGCTTTTAGGATAGAATGTGTAATTCTTATCATGTTGCCAAATCGCCCCAGGATCCAGTGTGCCTAGGTCAGAGTTTGTGCTCTGTTTTACCTCCAAGTTACCTTCCTCCTGTGAGATACATAAAGATGTTTTGATCACTAAGGGAAATAATATATGTAAAGCACTTAGTACAATGCCTGGAAAATCTTGCTTTAAGCCTTGTTGTGAGGTTTAAATGAGATAAGGCATAGTGCTGACAACCTCACAAGTGGTCAGTGAAATGCCAGTTATTAAGTAGGTCTTTGGCCAAGTTCTGCTTCCTCTCTCTCCCTTGGACACAGTGATGCTTTGTGTACAAGCCTGCCTGGAAACAGATGTAAATGGAAGAGTTATCTGCATGTTACGAGAGAAAAAACTGCCACAAATTCTTCACCCTCTACTCTGTAAGAGAGGGTGGGAGGCATGTGTCATGCAGACTATGTATAAAATAAGACAGAAGATTTAAAGCAACGGCAAAGAATATATTAACAGCCATCAAAAGGAGCAGTTAGTAGAAAAAATTAGCATTTAAAAATATGTAGGAAAATACATTAAAAAACAGGATGGAATTATAAAAAAGCACAGAGTACTCCACTGGGTGGTCATCCAGAAACAACAAGACCTCTAGGTCTCTAAGAACATAGTTTATATTAGGAGTGGTGTGATTCAAAAAGCAAAGCAGGGGTGTGTGCAATAGATCTTAGAAAGATTTCAACCTTATAATGTTCAAAATAGGTTTTTATAAAGTTTTTGATGCTTAAAGTGTTTCTTTAAAATTCACTTATGGAGCAGCTCTTCCTCTGGCAAAGCTGAATTGGGAGGTGTTACTGTATTTAACCTTTAAAGAATCATATTACTTGTTCCTTTTCTTGTTCACAAAATGTGGAAGTATTTTTTCTCAAGTCTAAGCCCATTTTTCTGTCATTTGGGCTCACAGGGGTGTTAGGGGACTGTCTAAGGGCAGGTAAGCCAGCCAATACAGATTGAAACAAATAGGAAGAATCCTTTCTTTTACCTTCACCTACTATCCACTACAGGGTGTCTTTGGAAAGACTGCAATTGTGAAGACCCATTCTAAGATAAAATGGTCAGCTTTGGGCTTCCCTGGTGGCGCAGTGCTTGAGAGTCCGCCTGCCGATGCAGGAGACGCGGGTTCTCTCTCTATATATTGCAATGGCTCTATATACTGCAATGGTTATATATTGTTTTTATGATTTGAAAATAAATTAATTCGGAAATAAAGAATATGCCTTCTGGGAATTCCCCTGCGGTCCAGTGGTTAGGATTCCACACTTTCACTGCTGATGGCACGGATTCGATCCCTGGTCGGGGAACTAAGATCCTGAAAACTGCGCAATGTGGCCAAAAAAAAAAAAAAAAAAAAAAAAAAAAAAAATGGTCAGCTTGGATGGATCAGATCAGAATCAGATTTTAAATGACTCAAGCCTGGTGGATGTGGTTCATTAGATAATCTATTCTGAGAGGATGACCTGGAGCATGGGAATCTGGTCTTGAGGGGGCAGGATAGGCAAAGAGTATCACAGCACAGCCAGGGAGCCACACAGACATCATCCCTCTACGAGGGTGTGAGCAGAAGAGTTTATACAGTCAGATCAGCAAACTTTCTTTAGGGAACAAAAATGGTCAGACACACACACACACACACACACACACACACACACACACACACAACAACAACAACAAAAACCACCACAAGATTTTTATTCTTAAGCGGCATGATAATTGGCAGACAGAATGGTTAGTTGAAATGAGAAACTTTATTCAAGTCTCCCCACTATACATATAGATTGGTTACTTAACCTCACAGAACCTCAGCTTTTCATCTGTGAAAGGTTGCAAAAGTATCTGTAATGGGGAAAATTCTTTAGGTTGCAAATAGAAAAATCTACTGTCATGAACTTAATGTTTGTATCACACCCCCAAATTCACATGTTAAAACCCTACTCCCCACTGTGATGGCATTCAGAGGTGGACCCTTTGGACTAGATGAGGACATAAGGGTAAAGCCCTCATGTATGACATCACTGCCCTTATAAGAGTTACCAGAGCTTGCTTTTTCTCTCTGCTATGTGAGGGTACAGAAGAAGTCAACAGTCTACAGCCTAGAGGAGGGCTGTCATCAGAACTCAACCATGCTGACACCCTGATTTCAGTTTTCTAGCCTCCAGAACTCTGAGGAATAGATTTCTGCTGTTTAGAATTCACCCAGTCTATGGTACTTTGTTATAGCAGCCTGAATGAACTAAGTAAGACAAACCATCTTAAACTACCTTAAGAAAAAAAGGAATTTATTAGCTCACGAAACATGGTCAAATATGGCTGGATCCAGGGGTTCAATGCACAGAGTAATTCTTATCTTTTTATGTCATCCATTCTCATCTCACCATGTTAACCCCATTCTCTCTTATTCTAGACAGCTTGGATTTTCAAAGCATCTCCAAATTTGTATCTATCTAGTAACACTAGCCCAAAAGCAAGAAGATATTTTCTCTATTTCCATTTCAGCAGCAAAGTACCAGGGAGAGCTCGTGT
>NW_006777583.1:3629690-3635280 GCF_000442215.2 Lipotes vexillifer | reverse complement strand
CGTGTAGGGCCCTTTAGAATCACATACAATTTCTTAACCAGTCACTGTGAGTAGGAATGTGAAGGTGGCAATTTTGACTGACCAGACACTGTAGCCTAGGGACAGTTACAGAGGAGACTGTGATTAACAGCCTTTCTTGGAGCCATGTTAGCAGAGCAGGGATTTCCCTAAGGAAGCTGGAAGATGGTTATTGGTATCAGAAGAAAAGAAATTGGAAAAAGTGCTGAGCAGAGAAAACCGTAAGTATCATAGATCTCTACACTATCTTTCTCATGGTAATATGAGGATTAAAATAATGGGAAAAATATTTTACAAACCATAAAGCTCTATTAAATGTCCTTATTCAATTTATATTTGGATCCCCCCAAAATTCATAACTATAAAGAAATACTAAGTATAGTATAAAGAGAAAAATTATTATGAGACCATTATTTTAGATTTTGTCACAGTGCCTGACTATGGTGATTGGCTGCTGGTTCTCAATTTATCTTAAGATTTGAGGTCTAAAGTATCACAATACTTGTTCCAGTCTGACTAGGGGAAGAATTCCTTCTGATAGAAGGTTGAACAAGAATATGATTAAAATTATAACCTTTCTTCACTGAAGAAATTTAATAAGAGGAGGCAACACGTACAGTAATGGTTACAGATGCAGTCTTTCCTGTAGGATACATAAAGCTGTGAAGATTTTATCCAGCCTTCTAATTTTAGATAATTATCCATGGCTGTTCTCTGCAGAGCAATAAAACCAGTTCTCCTCCTTAGGTTATACATGTACTGATGCATTTTTTTTCCTGGAAACTTTAGCTCATCGTTGTGTTATTTGGGTGTGCCATAGAGAAACTTGAGAGAATCAAAGTATCCTGATACTTTTCTTCTCACTCTTAAGGCTTACTGACCACTGTAAAACTGTAAAGATTTTCCTGAATCTTTACCCATCAACTTACATAGCACTATAAGACATACCACCTCTCAGATTTTAGATCATTAAAAAATCTATGAAATTGCCTTTACTCTAAATACATGAAAAGATACCTGAAGCGACAGCACAGCATAGTTCACATTCCAAAATTCAGCTTTTCCCATTTAATTAAGGGAATCTACTGATTCAAGCCCTCCAGTTTTTCCTTAGACCCAACCATGAGAATAAATATCCATTCAACCTCCAACCTCACAAGGAAAATATTATAAAACAATAAACGTATTAAGAAACATTTAAAGATACATATTTATATCCCTGATTTGTACTTAAAATACATAAGAGGAGGACTGAAAAATTCTAGAAGCTTTCTTAAACAAATTCTTCAATTACTCTGTTATCTAAGACAGTGGTTTAACACACATTACGTCCCAGTAAGCACAAGCTAATTATCAATAATTATTGTGATAGGTTTCAATAATACTTTTTCAGCAAATGGTGGGAGATAAAATTGAGTAAGATAAAGAAGACTTAAAAAAAAAAAACCACACTATCAACCAACAGAGTTAATAACATTTATAGAACAATCTACTCAAGAACTGCAAAATAAAATTATTTTCAAGTGCACCTGGAACATTTACCAAGTTTTATCCTATACTGGGTTACAAAACATGTCTCAATCAATTTAAAAGGATTGAAATTTTAGAGTGTGTTCTCTTACGTAACAGAATTTAACTAGAAATCAATTTTCAAAATCTGGGATTACAATAAAATTGAGGACACAAGGTTAATATATAACAGTCAATTGCTTTTCTATACCAGAAATAAGCAATTGGGATTTGAAATTAAAACATAATACCATTTATAATAGCATCACCCAAAAATGAAATACATAAGCATAAGTCTAGCAAAATATATACAGGATCTCTATGGAGAAAACTATAGAACTCCAATGAAAAGCAATGAAAGAAGATCTAAATAAATGGAGAGAGATTTCATGTGCATGGATTTGTAGATTCATTATTATTAAGATGTCAGCTCTTCCCAACTTGAAGCTCCTCCCACAATCCCAATCAAAATCTCAGCAATCTATTTGGTGGACATCAGTAAACTGATTCTAAAGTTTATGTGAAAAGGAAAAAGACCCAGAATAGCCAATACTGAAGAAAAAGAACAAAGTTGAAGAATGGACACAAGTGACTTTAAGACTTACTATTAACCTACAGTAATCAAGACAGCATGGTATTGGATAAAGAACAGGCACATGTATCAGTGGAACAGAATATATCCACACAAAGTCAGCTGATTGTTGACAAAGGCGCAAAGGCAATTCAATAGAGAAAGCATAATGTTTTCAACAAATGGTGTCAGAACAGCTGGCAATCCACATTAAAAAAAAATTCATCTAGACACAGACATTATACCTTTCACAGAAATTAACTCAAAATGGACCACAGACCTAAATGTAAAACACAAAATTAGAAAATTTCTAAAACATAAGAGAAAACCTAGGTGAACTTGGGTTTCATAATTTTTAGAGAAATACCTAAAGCAAGATGCATGACAGAAAAATATTGGTAAGTAGGGCCTAATTAAAGTTAAAAATTTCTGCCCTGTGAATGACACTGTTAAGAGAATATAAAGATAAGCCACAGACTCAGAGAAAATATTTGCATAACACATATCTCATAAAGGATCTATATCTACAATATACAAAGACTTAAAACTCAATAAGGAAAAGAAATATGACAACGAGCAAAAGTCTAAATAAACACCTCACCAGAGAAGATATACAGATGGAAAATAAGCATACAAAAAGAAGCTCCACATCACATGTCATTAGGGAACTGCAAATTAAAGCAACAATGAGATACCGCTACATATCTCTAAGATTGGCTAAAATAAAAAACTGACAATATCATATGCTAACAAGGCTGTGGAGCAAGAACAATTCTCATTCACTGCTGGTGAAAATGCAAAATGACACAGCCACTTTGGAAGACTGTTAGGTGTTTTCTGTTCGTTTGTTTTCAAAACTAAGCATAGTCTTATTACATGATCCAGCAGTCACGAACCTAGATATTTACCCAACTGATTTGAAAACATATCTACACAAAAACCTGCATATGAAATGTTCTATGAGCAGTTTTATTCATAACTGCCCCAAATCGGAAGCAACCAAGATATCCTTCAAAAGGTGAGAGGACAGGGCTTCCCTGGTGGCGCAGTGGTTGAGAGTCCGCCTGCCGATGCAGGGGACGCGGGTTCGTGCCCCGGTCCGAGAAGATTCCACATGCTGCGGAGCGGCTGGGCACGTGGGCCATGGCCGCTGGGCCTGCGCGTCTGGAGCCTGTGCTCCACAGGGGGAGAGGCCATAACGGTGAAGGGCCCGCGTACCGCAAAAAA
Source organism: Lipotes vexillifer (assembly GCF_000442215.2). Taxonomy (NCBI): domain Eukaryota; kingdom Metazoa; phylum Chordata; class Mammalia; order Artiodactyla; family Lipotidae; genus Lipotes; species Lipotes vexillifer. The sequence continues at coordinate 3,631,955 of NW_006777583.1, read as the reverse complement.
AAAAAAAAAAAAAAGGGGAGAGGATAAACAGGCTGGTAGATCCACACGATGGAATATTATTTAGCAATAAAAGGAAACAAGCTATCGAGCCATGAAAAGACACAGAGGAACCTTAAATGCATATTACTAAGTGAAAGAAGCCAATCTGAAAAAGCTACATACTGTATGATTCCAACATTCTGGAAAAAGCAAAACTATGGAAACAAGAAAAATATAAGTGGTTGCCAGGGACTGGAGTGGAGAGAGAGGGATGAATCAGGGAAGCACAAGGGATTTTTAGGGCAGTGAAACTATTCTGTACGATACTGTAATGGTAGATATAGGACATTATGCATTTGTCAAAACCCACAGAACTGTAAAAATAAAAGAGGGAATCCTGATGTAAAATATGTAATTTAGTTAATAATAATGTATCACTATTGGTTCATCAATTGTAACAAATGTACCACACTAAAATAAGATGTTAATAACAGAGGAAACTATGAACAAGGGAGAGAGCGGGTGTATAGGAACTATTTTCTGCTCAATTTTCTGTAAACCTAAAATTACTCTAAAAATAGTCTTTTAATTTTCAAAAACCTACTTCCAAAAATAGGTCAACAAGGAAATAAGGGAAATTAGAAAATATTCTGAACTAAATGAAAATAAAAACACAAATTTCAAAACTTACAAACATGGCTTAGAGGGAAATGTACACCTTCAAACCCTTATTCAAGAAAGAAAAAAAAGTGTCTAAAATTAATTATGTAAGCTTCTCTCTCAAAAAGCCAAAAAGGCTAATTGAACACAAAGTAAGTAGAAAGGAGATACAATAATGATACAAGCAACATATCAAAGGAATAAAAAATAATGAAAAAAGTCAATGAAATGCAAAATTGTTTTTCAAAAAATAAACTTCTAGATAGACTAATCAAAAATAAAAGAAACTATCACTTTGGCTCCTATAGAATCATACAGACTATAAGGGACTATATTACAAATAATTTTATATCAATAAATTTATCAAAATAGATAAAATGGACAAATTCCATGGAAGACTCAAAACTTACACAAAAGAAACTTATGATCTAAATAGTCCCCTGTGTAAAGAAATTGATTGTGTAAATAGAAACCTTCTCACACAGATATCCACAAGCCCAGAAGGCTTCACTAGAATATCATGTCAAACATATATAAATCTTATATCAATTCTTTCAGAAAACAGATGAAAAAATTCCCAACTCTTTTTATGTGCCTAGGATTCCCTTGATAGCAAAATCAGAACATAAATGTGCAACTAGTCCTGCCGTGCTATTTCCACTCTGCCATGCTGCCTAATTTAGAAAGAGCTTAACTTGATTCCGATTATATTTTACAACTTACTAGTGGAGTAACTGATTTGTATTTTATCAAGGTTAATAGTGCTGCATTATAGTCACTGCACATCTGTTATATTTTTGAATGAATGATTTTGGATTTGAAATTTTTATGAGACTACGTTTAAAATTCTGCTAGGTGGAAATGCAAAAATTCTTAAAATACTTTTCCCTTTAATCATGAAGTAGAAATAAACAACTAAATAGAGTCCTTGACCTCACCCAGAAACTTAGTGAATGGATGCCTCTGCAAAGGTTTTTACACAGGCTGTTAGGAGTTTGGTTATATTTGAAGCTGGGAGTAGTACGAAAGTATGATTGTACTCGGGCTATAAAAATCAAGTCCTAATCCAAATCTCCACAATGCAAAGGGAACTTTCATGTAAATTTCTGATGCCAGATCATAAGGTTGATAGACATATACCAAAAAATGTCATATTCTTTCTTGCTAATAATTTTGATAAATACCTCACTTGCATGTAATGTGAGCAAGTTATCTGTTGGCAGTGGGAATAGGGAATGAGGTATCAAGTCCTAATTCCTGATTTGGAGTCCCAAACCTCCGGCAATAGAGCTCGACCCTACATTTTCTTGCCCATGCCACAGAAGCCACAACAAATAGCAAGCCACTTTCTAAAGATTCCTCTAGGCCTCTAAAAGAGAGGCCATCCATCTTCACCTTTTAGCAGCCTGTAAGGCTCAACTACCTTCTCTTTCATAAAACCTCATCCCCCGGGCTTCCCTGGTGGCACAGTGGTTGAGAGTCCGCCTGCCCATGCAGGGGACATGGGCTCATGCCACATGCCGCGGAGCGGCTAGGCCCGTGAGCCATGGCCGCTGAGCCTGCGCGTCTGGAGCCGGTGCTCCGCAACGGGAGAGGCCTCAACAGTGAGAGGCCCGCGTACCGCAA
>NW_006777583.1:3628198-3629636 GCF_000442215.2 Lipotes vexillifer | reverse complement strand
GAGAGGCCCGCGTACCGCAAAAAAAAAAAAAAAAAAAACCACCTCATCCCCATGGTAATTCACCTCTTTCCACTTGGTTGTCAGAGAAAGTTGCACTATTGTCTGATGACCTGCTCATCATTTGTCCTTATCAGGGTGCGGGGCATGGGGAAAGGAGACTGGGTTGCGTCCTTTCTTCTTAGAGACTCATACTTTCTTACTACCCCCAGCCTCAAATATACCCAAACTCCTAATAGCCTGTGTTAGCTAGTTGCTAGCAACTAGCTCAGTGATAACCCCAATTAGGCACTGAATAAAGAGCAAAAACATGGGGACCACCTTGGTGGTCCAGTGATTAAGACTGCCTTCCAGTGCAGGGGGTGTGGGTTCGATCCCTGGCTGGGGAGCTAAGATCCCACATGCCTCACAGCCAAAAAACCAAAACATAACATAGAAGCAATATTGTAACAAATTCAGTAAAGACTTTAAAAATGGTCCACATCAAAAAAACTTAAAAAAAAAAAAAAGAGCAAATACATGAATTAACATGTATGGAAAGGAAATCAACCCAAGAAACAACGCTCCACTAGTTCACATGTCAACAGGACAGGGATGAGTCAGCGCCCATTCTCAATTCACCACCAAGGTCATTGCTTTGTAGGGCCCATGTGTTCCGTATTCTAATTTACCTTAAATCATTGACGTGATTCTCAATCTGGATTTCCAATTTAAAGTGAGACCTTTAAGGTATTTTTTTTAAATCCCTTTTAATCACTTTTTAATACCCATCAGAAGCTTGAAATTGAAATGTGATAACTACACTGCCCTAATTTTCCTGTGCTACATTCACACAACGAATGGTCTCCTCAGATCTGTACTGTAAATATACAGATCACTTTCCTTAAGTCATATTTCTTTTCCTTATTGGAAGCAGCATTATTAAACCAATATCAGAGATAAGAGTATGCCCAGAAAGAAAAGCTTGGGAATATTTTTAAAATGTATCAAAGACAAATACATTTGTCTAAGTAAATAATGTCTCTCCTGATCTCCATTTCTGACGGCACAGAGTGGCCGGTGAGGAGAGCAGCATGCCCCTGCCAGGCCCTCCTCTGATCCTGGCCACAGGGAAGCCTCCCGCTGGTTGGAGCAGAGTTGTGTTCTCCTGTGTTCACACACCTGCTTTGTGTCTGGCAGCACTTTTTCTGGCGATACCTCAAAGTGATTGCCTGACTGCTCCAGCACTGGGTGGGCTTGAAGCCTTCCCAAGAACATAGATGTGTACCCTCCCCCTCAGTGGCTCCAACCCCCAACTTCTCCGAGGCTTCTCAAGCTTTGCAAGCAAAAGCCAGTCACGATGCTCTTAGTGAAGGTGAAAGGGAATGCCTCCAAAAGGCCATCTGTCACCTGAACAGAGAAAAGAGCTGCAGGCCCTCAGGATCCAGGGGCTCGGCGGGGG
>NW_006777583.1:3610213-3628188 GCF_000442215.2 Lipotes vexillifer | reverse complement strand
TGGGGGGGGGGGGGGGGGGAACTTTACGGTTTGATACTGGGATATGAACACCCTATAGCACTTTTAGTGTCCTGCATCCTATAAGTCTTGCTGCCCCTGCAGTACAGTAGAATCCCCACAACATAGGATCCAGTCTGGCAACCATGGCTGTCGGCACTCCAGACCTCTCTCTGCTGTACTGAGCCTTACTCCCACCTGAGGTCTCAGTAACGTGGAGGTGGTTCTGAGGCCCCCCATATGGACAAAGTGTGCTCCAGTGTGGAATCAGTGTCTGAGCTAAGGCAGACATCATGAGTAGTGGTGTGAGTTTCCATAGAGCGCACCACTCCAACTGCATGTGACCCTGATTGGCTGGGGGAAGCTGCTTAGGTCTCCAAATATCACCAGGCCTGCTTAAACTAAAGCTCCATCTCCAAAGCACTTCTCAAATGAAACAGCCATTTAAACAGGCTGACACAAATCTGAAAGGGAAAATGGGTATCTGTCTCCCATTACAAAGTATTTCCTAGGGATAATTCATCACACTCAGACTTTTTACTTATCACTCTTGGTAAGTTCTCCCAAAACCTACATTCTTTCAGAAAATCTTAAATGATATAAGAAAAGCAAAACTGACTTAAATGAATGGAAATAATCCCTAGATTTGGAATGAAAAGATTTCTATTCTGGTCCCAGATCTGGCATTCATATATCATGGGACCTTGGGCCAGTGATAAAGTTCTCTGTGCAAGGATCCTCTTTTATAAAAGGAGAAGTTGGAATAGATAATCTCTAAGGTCCCTCCAGCTCTCAAATCACACATCTTTTATGATTTTGTCCTAATTATCCCTCTCCCTTTGTCCTAATTATGAAACAGCAGAGGTCCCAACATGAGTTGGATTGCACATTACAGTGTGGGCATCTCTGGTAGATGCCAGGAGGGCTGTCATCTCCAGTGTCACCAGCAGAACTGCCCCTTTGGGCACTGACCACCACCAAAGACACCAGCACCACAGGGACCCTGAGTCAAAGAGGAGGAACGTAGGTGAGTCATAGCAGCCAAGAGTATTATACCTCAAAGAACATCAGTGATATCCACTGGTGACCCCTAGAACTATTGAGGAGGAATTTAAGAAAGGGTGGAATTCCTGCACAGCACTACGAGGGTGTATTAGTTATCTACTGTTGAATAACAAGCCGTTCCAAACTGAGTGGCTTAAAACAACTATTTATCTAGCTCACAATTTAGGCTGGGCACAGTGGGATGCTTCTTCTGCTTGCCCCACGTGGGCCAAATCATGCACCCAGGGTGAGCTAAGTGGCTCTGCTTCTACCTGCCAGCGCATTTGTGTGTCCTGTCATCACCCACTAGGGTAGCCTAGGCTTCTTCACATGGGTCCCCAGGGCTGTGAAACACAAGTCCAACATGCAAGCAATTTTCAAAAGTCTGCTTGAGGCATATCTGTTAATGCCCCACTGGCTAAAGTAAGTCACAGGGCCAACCCTGATCGAAGGGGTAAGGACATGAGCTCTACCTCTTTTTTTTTTTTTTTGCAGTACGCAGGCCTCTCACTGTTGCAGCCTCTCCCGTTGCAGAGCACAGGGTCCGGACGCGCAGGCTCAGCGGCCATGGCTCACAGGCCCAGCTGCTCCGCGGCATGTGGGATCTTCCTGGACAGGGGCACGAACCCGCGTCCCCTGCATTGGCAGGCGGACTCTCAACCACAGCACCACCAGGGAAGCCCGAGCTCCACCTCTTGATAAAAGGATTTCTAATGTCACATTCTATGTGTATGAGTGGAAGGAGGGAAAGGATTTGTGGCCATTCACACCACCTACCACAAAGAGAAATACAGATTTGTGCCTGTCAATGCGACCTTATTTTTATTCCCAAATTCATATTGCCAAGTAAATAAGTGAAATGATTCTTGCATTTTACTCAGCAGCACATTTTACAGAAAATTTCAATAATAAATGAAATTTGTGAGCCTGCAGATCAAAGAGGAATTGGAGAATTTTTTTTTTTTACAAATTATAAGCCTCACTTATCCTTTAGGACTCCATCCAAAGTTATACGTGGAAATGCAAATGTAAGGAATTCCACATGGATGGTTTGCTTCTGTATCTCATATTATTCTTGCACTTCTAAAATCCAACTCTCTGAGCTCATGCCTTCAGGCAAGTCCCTCAATGACACCTTTAAGAAATTCATGAGAAATCACAGCCAGTTAGAATTTTTAAATCTCTCAAGTGCATGGCTATATAACGTATACCACTTTTTCCAGTCTCCAGTCTGTGTCTGGCAATTAAACTGAGCATTGTACCAGTTTCATTTGACAGTAACTCATTTAATTTCTATTTCTTACCAATTAACTAGGCACTGTGCTAAGGGTTCAGATAGAGACAGGAAGGAAGGAGGATGAGAGAGAAGTGAACCAGCCTTCTTGTGTCTTGGGGTTCAGTGGGATGCAAACCAGTAACTTTTACAAGGAATACAGTTCAAGAACTTCAATTCATTTTCAAAATTAAAGTGAATTTTGCATTTTAAACAACCTCCAATGGATCCCTTTAAATTTTCATAGAGTCTGGTTTCCCTGAAGGTTTAAAAGTGACTTTTCATTGTTAAATTGTCAACAAGTTCTTTTTAATTCTGACAGTGTCCTCAAGCTCCTTCTGAGGACATTAATTTCTTTGGGCAGTTGAAAAAAATCCTGAGTCAATTTCCTCTTACAGGGAACCAGCCTCTCACTTAGATAATACTTCAAAGGAAGCTTGCTTGACTACACAGGACTGGAACAGCATGTAGAGGGGCTGAAGACATGGGCCAGTGTCATTGCTCCTAACAACTTTCTTGCTTTTTTTTTTTCTTCTGTACGTGGGCCACTCACTGCTGTGGCCTCTCCCGTTGCGGAGCACAGGCTCCGGACACGCAGGCTCAGGGGCTATGGCTCACGGGCCCAGCCGCTCAGCAGCATGTGGGATCTTCCCGGACCGGGGCACGAACCCGTGTCCCCTGCATCAGCAGGTGGAATCTCAACCACGGCGCCACCAGGGAAGCCCCCTAACAACTTTCTTTCAAAATCCACAAAGGCTGGCTCTCAACAGGTTTGAAATAAGCCAAGTCCACTTTCGGCCCATTATCTGTCTATCCTTTCAAATGTTCTTCTTGATGCTTTCCTCTCTATTTTAACTGCACAAATTATAGAGATTTTTTTGATGCTATTTTTAGTAACAACTTATAGTACTTGTCTCCTTGTGGAAGTTTTCATTTTTAATAGGCTACCTTAAAGATCCTCCCTTTCCTTCTCTCTTCTCTCATATACCACAGCCTTTATAACTCATGAGAGATTAGCTCTGTTGATGAAATTTTAGATAGTACAGTAAGAGATATTTTGGTAGAGCATGCCTGCTCTCAAGACAGGTTCCACTGACGCGGAAGCCCAGAGAACATGAATTGTACCTAGCTTTGCTAATCAGTTTAAAGTTCCTCCATTTTCCAAGGAAGACATACAGATGGCCAACAGGTACATGAAAAGATGCTCAACATCACTAATCATCAGGAAAATGCAAATCAAAACCACAATGACATATCACCTCATACCTGCCAGAATGGCTAGCATCAAAAAGACAACCAATAGCAAGTGTTGCTGAGGGTTTGGAGAAAAGGGAACTCTGTGCACTGTTGGTGGGAGTCTAAGTTGATGCAGCCTCCATGCAAAACAGTATGGATGTTCCCCCAAAATGTTAAAAACAGAACTGCCATATGGTACAGCTATTCCACTTCTGGGTATTTACCTGAAGGAAATGAAAACATTAACTTGAAAATATATGGGCACCACCCTGTTCACTGCAGCATTATGTACAATAGCCAAGATATGGAAGCAACATAAGTGTCCATCAACGGATGAATGGATAAAGAAAACATACAGTAGAATATTATTCAGCCATAAAAAAGAGGGAAATCTTGCCATTTGTGACAACACGAATGGGACTTCGGGGCATCATGCTAAGTGAAGCAGGTCAGAGAAAGTCAAATACCATATGATCTCACTTATGTGGAATTTTAAAAAAATTAAAAACAAACAAAAAACCAAATTCATAGAATCAAGAACAGGTTCTCGAGAGGCAGCGGATATGGTGGGTGAAATGGATGAAGGTGGTCAAAGGTATAAACTTCCAGTTAAAAAATAAATAAGTCATGGGATATAACATATAGGACGGTGACTAAAGTTAATAATGCTGTATTGCATATTTGGAAGTTGCTAAGAGAGCAAAAGTTCTCATCACAAGAAAAACGTCATTGTTGAGGTGACAGATGTTAACTGGACAGTGTGGCTATCATTTCACAATATGTACAAATATCAAATTATTATGTTGTACACCTGAAACCAACATAATGTTATATGTCAATCAGAGCTCAATAAAAATTGCTTTCTTAGATCCCCACAGAAAAAAATCATTGAGGAAATTTTTTAAAAATAGACAATTTTTCCTCAAAGAATAAAATACGGACCGTGAGTAGAAGTTCTAATAAAACCCAGGCAAAATTCTGAAAGTTGTTGATATTATCCTTAGAATCCCATCCTGAGAAACTTGAGAGAAAAACAATTCCTCTTACCACCAGAATATATTCAGATGAAACCCTACATTATATTGTACAAAGTGAAGGAACTATATTTTGTCTGATTTTGTAACTGTTTGCTTAAGCAAGTATTAATCGTAGCTTATTTTCCATCATTGAGGTTAATACTCAATAATGTTTTCTTTTTATGCTGAAATAGCTTCATCTGTATGTACTATTCAAGTTACTCGTTTTTAAAAGTTTTTGAACATCTAGTGTGAGTCAGGCACCGTGCCAGAAAATAGGAACACAACGCTGAATAGACCTTCGGGCCTGCTCTCAAGGGAACTCAAAGGCAAATATAAGGAATGAAGAGTCTTAAATGTGATGTTCAGCTAACACATATGCCTATTTTCTATGGAGGAGACGATGGCAATGGGGAGAGGGGGAGATAAGGGTAGACAGAAACTTTAGACTTGGTGTGTTATCAGGCTTGTGGGACTGTAAATGGTAAGGCTCTTTTGAATCCACACTGAACCAGGTTCTAAAAAGGTTATTATAACAGCAGTAATACTAACAAGGAGCCATCAGTGAAGTCTGTGCTAATTGAACAATCAGGATAAAGTCTGGAATGCAGATTTACAGGGAGAGAGTGAATGTGTCAAGAGAATAAGCAGATGAGAAGTTACTCAAAGGTAAAGACATTTTGAAAATGAATGATGGCCAATGTGATCAAGCCAGTTTAAAGACATCTCACGTGCTTACCCTTGGGTCTGGCGCAGGGAGACTGCTGTACTCCTCAGACCAAACCTCTGGGGTACAACTGGTGAGAATATTCCAGTAAGATCAGTGCTACCCAGGGTGCAAAAGAATAGAAAGAAGACACTGACTAAGGGAGCAGAGAAGTTATTACAACAGTCTTGGATTTCATATGTAAAAAAAGGTATATTGGAGAGCCAATGCCTCTAAACTATAACAGAAGTTGCCTCCTACTTATGAGTGACCAGAGAAAAATCACTGTGACTAAACAATGGTCACTGTGCATCTACATATAAGACTGCAGGCAGGGGGTTAAAACTGTCCTAATTATCTGAAAATAGACATTATTAGCAGCATGTAATTTATCTAACATTTATATAGCTCTTATTTTTAAGCAGTTTTAAATACTTTGAAAATATTAACTTATTCATCTTTGTTGCTACCATACGAGATATGAATAGTTACCTCCATGATACCAATGAGTGAACCAGAGGCACAGAGAAGTTAATTAAACTGTCCAAGTTCAAAGAGTCAGCCAACTGGAGATCCAGGATTGGAACGCAAGCACTTGGGCTCCAAAGTCCATGTGCTTCACCACTACATCATTCTACCTCACATGCTATCACTTATGAGTATGAATATAAGAAGGAGAATCTGACAGTGTCCTTCTGGTGCTGCCCTGAGAAGATGCTGGAGCTCAAAGAGAAGAACAGCAATAACATCACCTGTACCATCACTTATTGAGAGCTTTACGTACCCAACACCATGGAAACATTGCTTCATTTTTCTTTCCAAATTCAACACATACGCTTTCTATCTATGAAGACTGCAGGTGATATACCAATGAACTTTATTTTAATGTGTGTGGCAGACTCTGTATTTTGACTTAACCCCTATTTCAGTCTCCTGGTAGTCGCCTTTCTCTACTATAGAGGTCAGAGAACTCAACAGCATTCCCTGGAATCCCCTGCAGCCCTGCTGCAACCATGTGACCTAAGTTTTTTCAGACACATCTTCACAAAATGTCAGTGTGGGAATGTGATTTTTTCAGCCCAGAGTGGAAGTTCAGATTTCCTGACAAGGCTGAGGGTGGTGAATGTCCTTCTGGGGTAGCTGTCATGGAGCAACGCTGTTTCTGTTAAATGGTGTTTCTCAGTGGTTTGGCATATGTCTCCTGGCTGTGTGCTTCTTTGCACCAGTATTCCTAGATGATTATTCCCAAGGCTGATTCTCTGGGCCTTCCAGAAATTCTGCGAACTATCTAACATCCTTTAATAAAAGTTCTTCCTGTTTAAACTAGCTAAAGTCGATACTATTGTTTGCGACCAATTATCTTTACATATGTAATATGTATAATACACACACATTATAATACATGTATACAGCTAGTGCATCAAACCTTATGATTTAAAAAAAAATCATTACCTTGCGTGAAGTTAATGTTAAAAAAAGTAGTTAATTTAAGAAAACAATTTAGGACAGGTGGCGATGCACATGGACTTTGGAGCCAAACTGCTTGAGTTCCAAACCTGGATCTACACTTGACTGACTCTTTGAACTTGGAAAATCTCAATAACTTCCGTACGAATGACTGGAATTTAGAAAAAGGCATTAATTCCTCACACTCCTCAGAAATAAAAAGTATCATTCCCACAATCCTACATGTAAACACACTGACGTTTAGAGAGGTCTGGTACCCTGCCCTACGTCACACGCTAGTGACCACGAACCCTGGTCCATCTCACTCAGGGACACATATTATAGCATCACAATCCTCTGTAGTTATAATCAACAAACAAACCTGACAAATTATCACCAGGGCTGAAAGCTTCATCTCCATGAGTTTGATTAGTCTGCACCAGTTCTGAGGATACTGTTAATTGCTGAGGACACTGGCAAAATACAAGTTTCGGGACCTGCAGAAACAAGTGTTCGTTCCTGGTTTGTGGGAACTTCATCAAGTTAGCTCTCAGTTAACTTGCTAACTGGCCCCTTTAAGAAGCCTAGCATCTCCTCTGAGGAAATTTTCTAAGACTAGCTCTTGAAGGAAGAGTGGGCATTACCAAATAGAGGAAGACAACAAAGATAAAACATAGGTAAAGGCAGAGCTCACTGGGTGAATAATAAGTAATGCAGTGCAGCTGAAACATGAAAATCATGCTAGTTGAGCAGTGAAAGAGAAGGCTGGAGAGTAGCAGAAGTGAACCCATGAGAGGCCTTGTATCCCATGCTGGTGAGTTAGGACAGAAGCCAAGGGAACATTTGAAAGGCTGAAACAGAAGCCTGCACGACCAGATTTCATTCCAAAAGAGGTCATGGTGGCATTACGCCCCAGAGACAGGAAGCTGGCGAGACTGGTAGGAAGACCAGTCAGGAGATAACTGCTAGAGTCCGAGGTTGAGATAATTAATGACAGTTAAACTATCAGAGGAAGGCAGGGATAGAGAAAAGAGTAGATATGCACACTATTAAGGAACGGGAGCCCAGTCCAATCACTGTTCTACTAAATTTAGCAGTGACACAGTGAAAATAAAAGGCATCTGAGTATAATTAAAATGTTTGAGTTGCCTCCTCAGAATTCACTCAGAAATGAATAAATGGTAAAGTAGGATGTACTCATATTCTCAATAAATCAAACTCAATAAATCTAGTTATTTAGCAGAAAATTATAACAAAACTTTCTCTTACTGGTATCTTGTGGCACACCCATGATCACTCGCACTCCCTTTGCTACACTCTGACCTTTAGCTGAGATGAACTGATGAGGGAATGACAACTGTGATAGGATTGGCATCCACAATGGTGGATACTGGAGAAGGTCACTCAGGGCTGAGCCAGAAGGCAATTTAAGACCTCTAGAGGCAGGGCTGGGAAATCAGGTTCTGGCATTCCAGAACAATCTGCAATGATTTTGAGATTTTCATTCTGTAACTGGAAAATTATACTGCTGGTGGTATATGTGGCTAGTGTGGAGACCCGTAAGATTTAGAGAAAAGGAAAATAAGGCTGGCCTCAGAATCTTACGAACAAAAATAATATTGCCATGAATCCTACCAAATGGTTTAAAAGTCTTAGAAATCTATAGTTGAAGGTTTTTCATCTTCAACGGTATTTAATTTAAAAACTGGAGAGGAGGTGTTGGCACAAGTGCTTTCAAGGAGGAAATTACTAGTTTATGCATTACCATAAAAAGCTGAGAGACAATAGACTGCATGCAAATTTTCCTGGTGAGGGTGGTGGCAGTGAGATGTAATCTTGGGGAAGCAGAGTTAGGCAGGAAAATAAGGAGAGCAAACATGAGGGAGCATGTAACGGGGCCCCACCGTGGACAAAGTTGGCTGTGCAAGCCTCCATGTCATCTCCACATGGCGGGTATTGCCTCCTGCATCTTAGAATAGTCTGCAGGTAGGAGAAGAAAGGCAAACGGTTTATCCACAGGCTTTTTCTCTCCTCTCTCTCTCTGGTCAAAGCCCATTTCGTTATGCATTAAATCCCACCCCTCCACCACTCTGGATTGTCACCGGCCCCTCCAGCAGCACATGGGAAGGCAGAGCCTCTGAAGTCTCTCCTTGTCAATTTGTGCTGTATGTGTGGACCCTGGAATGCGTGACAGAAGAAGTGACAGCCGCCTGAGCTTTCACCCATGGAAACAGTGTGAATAAACACTGGCTGCAAATCTTAGGCCCAGGGTGCAGGCAGGGTTAAGCTGAGCTGGAACAGTCAATCAGTAGAGTCTGCTACGACTGCAGACCACATATAGCCATAAAATTTTTATGTGGTCATAAATTTTCTGTTAAATCCATATTTCTTCTCTATCTTAAAAGCTAAAGTTGAGTTTCTGCACAAATCTGTCTTCTAAAAGAGGCAAAATCTTGCATGTAATGTTCAGAGATGTATTTAATAGTTATCTTCCAAGGACAACTGGCTCTGAGGCTAAGTATATTTGTTAGAGAAAATACATTCATTAGAATAGTTCATGTAAAAGTTTTTTTCGATTAAACGTATAAACGATTTCAATAACAGGAGGTTAAATGTACTTAACAATCTTGTGACAATTAACCATCAACTATGACCTCTGTGACTTTGTTATAATATTCCCTTATTAAAAGCATATCTAAAAATCTCCCTCCTACAAAAAGTTACCTTTTGTTTGTAAAATAAATGTGATTCTATCCGTTTAATTTTAAAGTAAAACACAACACCTCATTCTTCCACATTTGGAAAAACTACACATAATATATATGATTAAGGATCTGTAGGAATAAAATTTCATCTATAAAATAGACGAATGAAAATTTTGAGAATAGCCATAAATATCATGTAAGCAAAAAGTAACAATATGAAGATGCTCTCAAATTAAATTGCAGTAAATAAAGCAGGAATCAAATGCTGTATACAATATACTCGGACCTCTGTTTGGGAGGAATAGGATATGGACACCCACACACAAAAAAAGAAAGACAAGAAATGGTAATCAAAGTACAGATGATTTTACTAAATGCATTATATATTTCCACTCTTTCCCAACATTCTACATTATTACCTTCTAATCAGAATTTTATAATTAAAGTGAATCTAAAATACCCTAAATTGAGCACTATGATGGGTAGTCAAAATGAAAATGTTTAATAATTTATTAAGCAGAAAGCTGATCATTTATATCCTGTTAGAATAAAGACTGTGTGAAGAGGGTTTGATTAGCTAAGAGGAGAAACTCTCATACTACAGAGACAAAACCAGAGGGTTGCTGAAATGTAGATTCATTTCATCAATTCCAATTAAGCAGGCCTGGGTGAGACCAGAAACCTGCATGTTATCAAGCTCCCTGGTAGTTCTAATGAGTTGGTTGGGGATACACTTTGATAAATACAGGCCAAAAGCAAAGTCCAAAGCATCAAAATTTCATAGAGACTCTCCATATACCATCCAGGAACAACGCTGCTCTGTCCCTGGGAACCCCTGTTCTCTGGTTCCCAGGGCAGATCCTACTGTGGGCAATTACACTATCTCCTCTTGTTCTGATGCATCCTTATTTAGCAGATTTCTTATGATTGGCTTTCCTTGTGGTTTTCCTACAGGGAGAAAACGGACTGCTCTGTCAGCACTGGCATTTAAGGTTGTTTGCATGTCCTGGCTGTGAACTAATATAAATTGGCATTTGATTTATATATCAGTCTCTCTGGGCTCAGTCAATGTGAGTCTACTCCTGAAACTTGAGTCCATTTTCAGATAACTGACAAAACAAGGCATATGAGCTCTCAAAGCTAAAGTCTCTTAGCTAGGAGGTAGTGGGCCCCTTTCCCAAAGAAACGGGTATTTGTTGTTTTTGCCAGACTGGCATCCTTTTCCATTTTTCTGGTACAGCATCTTGAATTTCCCCTGGGGAATCACCTCTCTTCTGTTCTCAGATTCCTCCCAAATCTGAACATAGCTTGTCCTTTTAAACTCAATCCTAGAATTTTTTTAAACAAAGCTAAGCTTTAGAGGTAAAGCTTAGATCTGTTGGTGCCTGGCATGGAGCCACTAGAGAAAAGAGTGCCTGAGAACAACGTCATTGTAGACAAAAAAAAAAAAAAAAAAATCAAGAGTTAGAGATAAAATGAGAGAGAGAAAGAAAAAGAGTTCTTCATCATTGTTTGAATCGTGGATACAGTTGGTCCCACCTGTACCCTCTGTCTTACATGAGCCAATGAATTTCCTTTGTTTTTTTGAGCCAGTTTGAATTGGACTTCTTTCATTTACTCAAGAGTCTTAAATAAAACAACACATACCTCCACATATGGAGTATACCTTCCATTCAAGAGCAACAATTAGGTCCAAAGATCTACCACCTGTTCAGGGGAACATTTACAAAATCCATCCTCACAGGAAGCAGGGACCTGCTGGACATTAACTGCATGCCAAATCTCCTTCATTTGAGAATAAGGTGAAGCTAAGAATTGTCACCAGAAAACAATGATACCACAGGCTTAGGACTTTGCAACATGGGGAGGGAACAAAGGCATGAGGTGTTTTACAATTTTTATATCTTGATCTATGGCATATGAGTCTTCCCATGTTTATTTCTCAGGAATATTTCTATAAAAATGAGAGGAAGTCTACCTCTCTGTGCCCCAAGTAGGGAAGAAAAATTGATGACCAGATATCATCACAGTCAATCACCTCGGTCATGGGAAATAGGAGGGGAGGTTGTTACCTGTCCACAGGAAAAGCAATGACCAGATTAACTCCACAGACTTTTAATTATAGACGAGATTCTTTCTGCCTACCTTTTTGAAGTTAGATGACCTTCACTGTTTATATACGTGAGACAATTAAAAAGAAAAATCTCATCAGCAAATTGATGAGAAACTAGTGGAAACAATTTTCTCCCCCCATATCATACACTGAACACTAAACCCTTCAATGTGTTAAACAGACTTTTGATTCCCTACATAATGGTTCCTACAACTAGAGTGGGACTGGGTTACAAAATATAATGCTATCAGTCATATAAAAGCCCCTGATGTTTAGGAACTCCCTAGCCTTATGAAATAACTAAACATGGCATGTTTTTGCTCTTTATCTCTTTCCCCATTTTGAAAAGAACCTGACTAGGAAAAGACTTAACAGCTTGTCAAAAAGGATGGATGTTCAGAAGTGATAGCTCATTGGTGCCCTGCTTCTCTCAAGGCTAGAAGGCACGCACACTCCATTCTATCAAGAAAAGACTGGGCTGTGCAAAACAGTAAAATAAAAACCAAATCCTTGGATTTGACTTTTGCAAATGTTCAGGGAGATGGTTGCGTTTGGTAAGATTATTGGAAGGGAAAAGACCAGTAAGGCCTAATATTGCATTTATGTTGGAACTGATACTGAGCATATGGGTAAAAGCAGGATGGCAATCTAGGCTAATGGATCATCTCAGCCTCAGAACGTAATTTGCAAAAACAGTATCAAAGTCAGATACCTCATACTATGTTTTAGTAAAAACCAATGAACAAGCAAGCAAACAAACAGAACCCACACAAAAACATTATGCACCTTCTCAGATTCCCTCAACATCTCCTCATGTCTGTCTCTCTTGGTGATCCACACACAGGTGCGGCGCCTCCACTTTCGGACTTGGGGAAAATAACGTACTGTGTAGCATGGTGCCCAGATTCCTGAGCAGCCACGGAGATGTAGGAGTACTGAGAGTTAGCTTCCCATGAAGTAAAACTGCGTCAGTGAGAAATGAAATGAGAGGAAACTGGGAAGCCAAGTTCCTCTTTCTTTTCATCTTCCATTCACTACACCAAGGTATCGTTCTTTTCTGCAACCCTTCCAGGGAAGCCCCAAATGCCAAGTAAGACAGTATAGAGTGACACAGTGTCTCTCAGCACAGCTCCTTGTTAAGCAGTAGCTAGTGTGGCAATACACGGCATTACACGGAATCACATCACACTCTCTCTTGCCTTGTCACCCTTACTCTCCGAGTTGCACAGCCCACATCAGCTGATAGCACTCTGAGCATTGCCTTGGGCTCGGCTTTCTAGAGGACCCAACAGAAGGCGTAGTTGAGGCTACTATGTTAACAACAGTGAAATCTCTTTGTCACCATCACTAATAATTTTATGAATATAATTAATTTCCCCTTCAAATATTCAGCAATACGGTTTGCGTTTGCATTGCACTTTGATCTGGATGGCAAATAAATCATTCCTCATTCATAAGGGGTCTTTCAAAATGCCCCCTTTGCATTATTATTACCAATAAGTGCAAGGAATACACTTGTGTTTCAGCTGTATATTGTTCCAAAACCAACCACCCAAAATGAAATGACTTAAGGCAAAGATGAGGGGGGCTTGCCTGCACGGTTCTGATCCTGGTGACGCCAACCAGGGTCACTCACTTGGTCAAATTCAGCTGTTACTGGGTCGGGCTACAAGGTCTAAGAAAGCTTCACTCACACATACGTGCCCAGCCCCTGCTTCACACAGCGGCTTGCTCTCCCCAAGGCGAGCCGGGGTTTCCTCTCAGCAGTGTGGATTCAGAATAGTCAGACCTCTCACAAGGAGGCTGGCTTCCAAGAGGGAGGAAACGAAAGCTACCAGGCCACAAGCACCAGAATTCGAAGTCATTAAATTTCATTGTTCAAAGCAAGTCACAAAGGCAGGATGATTCAACAGGCAGAAAACAGACCTACCTCATGGCAAACGGCATATGTGTAGAAAGAAGGAGGCATTGCTGGCGGCCATCTTTGGAGACTCTCTACCAGGCTGATTTCCAGACTGGCCTGCAGATTGGAATCATCTGGGGGCCTTTTAAAACTAGCAGAGCCCAGTGCACACCTTAAACCAATTAATTCACGATGCCGGAGAGGGTAGAACACGGGCCTCCCTTTCTTTTTTTTTTTAAGCTCCCTGGGTGATTCCAGTGTGCACACAAGTTTGGGAACCTCCAATCCACCACAACTTGTGAGAAAAGAAATTTAGAAAAGCTGAAGATTCTAACTGGCAGTCCTCGGTTACACGTGATTATGTGTCGTTTCACAGCATGCTCAGTGTTCTTTCTTGGGTTTAAAATTTAAGCCTAATGCCCATCACTTCAAAGCACAATAAAGCTGCCATGATAAGCCAGTCTGCCTTGTAGAATGACCAGTCTTCTAGTTTGCCTGGGACTGACTAGTTTCCTGGGACACAAGACCTCCAGGGCTAAAACCAGGACACTCTGAATCTAATGGACAGTTGGTCACCCTAGCATTGCCTTCCCGCCCTCTGCAGGACAGGTCACGTTCTAGGGAGCTTCGTTTCTGAAATGCATTCCCACTGTTAATACCTAAGTTTCCTCAAAATTAATCACCTAGGCCAGAGCTGCCTGAGTGTGGTCCATGGACCTGCAGCATCAGCATCACCTAAGAGAGTTTGTTAGGAATGGAAATCTGGGGAAATTCTAACAGAATCAGAATACCTGGGATTAGGGCCTAGAAATCTGTGTTTTGAAAAACATGAATTTGAGAATCACTGGTCTGGCCTGCCATGCTCTCATCTCCATCTATCTCTACCCTTCCACATGAGGCAAGATCAGGTTTCTGTTTTGCTGTGAAAGTATAAAAAGCACAGCAGGAAGATTCAATGCTAATTGGCCAGAGATGCCTTGACCAAGGGCAGCCAGCATCTTCGGACATAACCATGATAATCATCATTTTTGGCATAGTTTTTGCCAGCCATTTATCTGAGAGGCTATATAAAAAATTGTTCTATTAACAATAGAGGCTGGAGCCTGGAATGAGGGGCGTGCTGAGCACAGCTGTCTGAAGCTGGCAAGGCCCATCTCTTCCAGAACACATCACAACTGTCAGTACAATTCAGGTGGTAATTTTTGCTCCAACCTGAAAGGAAAAAAAAAATCTTTCCCTTAAATTTAAGCAGAAAATCAAGCTTTATCTGGGACTGGATGCTTGGTTTTTAATTTGAATTTATAGTAAAACTCATTCAGGTTTCAGTAATTTAGAAAGTAGGTTTTTTTGAACCAGCTTGAGCTGAAGTTACCTAGGAACAATAACGAGTTCTGCCAAGCAAATTAATACCCTAAAATGTTAACCACTTTAAAACAAAACCAGATCTGTTGAAGGACTTACCTGTTTATATTCAACTGATTTTAATAACGGCATATGAATTTTATCCATACATGAAAGAAGAGGCTCTCATCCAAAACACTCTGTTGGTACTATTACTGCACGAACTGAAAGCAAAACAAAGATATTTCTTAAAGAACTCAGACACACTGTAATTCAGACCTTCTATGAATTCAGACCAGTCTCCCTGAATACAGAACAAACATTCTAGTAGTATTTCTTTACCAATCAATTAACATATAACTTGATCCCCAATCCACTGAAGCAAATGGAATTTTAAAAGCCCTTTTGAAAACTCACCTTTGATAAATTATGACTTTTATTTCTCATGTGTTTCACAAACTTCATATTTAAATTCAAAGAAAATGACCAGTTAACCAATTTTCCCCCTGCATAAAATAATCTAATCAAAGTTATTGTGGTAAGGTTAAAAATCTGGGGAAGGAGATTGCTCCTTCAGTATTTCTGAACCACTACAGTCAAAATCATCCTCTTGCTGCACTGCAGGCCTGGCAGGAGGTGTTTGAGCTGCCCCACCCAGACATTCTGTGGGCAGCAAAAATACCTAATAATATCTTTCACAAAGGTGAAAAATACAGTAGATCTGAAAAACGCATTTTCTCAACAAAAAACTCACTTCCCCATGTTATAATCACAGGACAAGTCTGTGAGATTTACTTTCTCTCATTAAATTTAAATATATAAACATTATTTTTGTAAATAACCATAACCAGATTTTAATCAATGATGTATTCTGTAGACTTATAAGTATTTCATAAATGACCAACTGCAGTTAAAACATCTCTGAGAAAGTGTAAATAAGTCATTCCATTCTTAAGAAGGTTCAAGTGATCCCTATATACTTTCCCTTTTTAGGAGAAACATCCAGGAATACAAGTGACTAAACCAGCATCGTGAAACTGGGGAATGAAAAGATTCTTCTGCCACTTCCTTCACTTCCCAGTTGCACAAGCATAGTTAATCAACGTAGCATCTATCCCCTTTCTCAGGGGAGCTGTCATGACCCTCACCTGGGCTTTGCCTAATGGCCAGTGGCCAGTACCAAGACGGAGTCCTGGAGATCAGAAGGGTTGCACCAAGTTGACCGAATGGGATCAGGTGTCAGGTTAAGTCTACAGAGAGCAAAGGTCCCAACATGGAAGCTAAACTTGGCCATCAAATCCAATGGGATAAACTCAGAATCAAAACTAAACCCCAGTCCACAAGGGTGGTGAGCTGGACAGACCCCTGCACGGGGAGAATAGGAGAGGCTGGAAGGATAGATCATGGCCTAAGACAGCTTGTCTCATGTAAATGCATCTGCTCAATGGAGTCTTAGATTTCATTCATAAAATGAGTAGTAATCTCTACCTACCTCATAAAGTTGTCATGAAAATCAAATGAAAAATTTCAAAGTGAACCTGATTTGTACCCTGTAAATACATGTGCAAACACAAGGGACCAACACTATTACTGAGATAGGCTGGGACCTGGGACCCTTTGCCAGGGTGCTTGCTCCCGGACAAAGGTCTCCTCCTGCAGTAGAATACAAAGAAACTCTAAGGGATTAAAAATAACTGTAGGCATGTGCAGTCGTAGCAAATTATGAACAATAAGATACAATAAGGCCACAAACCAACTGCTATTTCTGAGGTGCCAGGAGCAAAACTGAGTACTGTGCATGATCCCTGCACACAGCGCCACCAAGGGGGTGGGCCGACCACCTAAGCCACTCCTCCAGCCCCACCCATGGATCCGCCCCTAACCCTCACCCCACTTAAGGAACCTGCCCGCCCTCCTCATCGCCCTCCTGGGGAGCGAGCAAGGGCACCTGTTACTTGTTTTTGCTCCCCCCTGCTGCAGCAGGAGCCTCGGTAAAGCCTTGCGTGAATTTCTCATCTGGCCTCTTATCAATTTCTATTGATTAAAGAGTCCAAGGACCCAGGTCGGTAACATTACTATGTTTACATCATTCCTCCCAGCACTGGGCAGGGGATCTTGTGGTCAGGGGTCTGGATCAGAAGTGATCCTCTGAATGTGTACACTGTAATTGTCAGTATGTATTTGTCTGCCCCGCTAACTAGACTGTGATTTCCTTGAAAGCAGGGACTGTGTCTTAGTCATCACTGCACCTCCATTTACATAGTAAGACATTCAGTCACTGTTTGTGGTATGTCGAGTGAATAAATTCTGAGTCCTCACTGTCATTCAGACTCCTGGCTGGCCATGAATTATGTGCAATGGAATACTATGTGGCGTAATGTGAGAGATGAGACAGCGAATGCCCATGTGCCCAATAATCGTTCCCCATCTGCCAAAAATGGCTACTACCTCACTGCCAGAGCACAGGCGCCTCTGGATAAGGAGCATAAATCCTCAGAATTAGAAGCATTCCTTGAAGTTGGTCAATAAAGGAGGCATTGACAATCAAATGCCTTAGGAAATAAGAATACCTAAACTTTACTGCGTCCCTATTTTATGCCAGGCACTGTGCTTAGAAGCTTCACATCATTGTCTTATTTAAAATTCACGGACTCTTTCCAAGATGGCGGAGGAGTAAGACGCAGAGATCACCTTCCTCCCCACAGATACACCAGAAATACATCTACAGTGGAGCAACCTCCTACAGAACACCTACTGAACGCTGGCAGGAGACCTCAGACCTCCCAAAAGGCAAGAAACTCCCCACGTACCTGGGTAGGGCAAGAGAAAAAAGAATAAACAGAGACAAAAGGATAAGGACGGTACCTGCACCAGTGGGAGGGAGCCGTGAAGGAGGAAAGGTCTCCACACACTAGGAGCCCCTTCGCGGGCAGAGATTGCGGGAGGCGGAGCGGGGAGCTTCGGAGCCGCGGAGGACAGCACAGCGACAGGGGCGCGGAGGGCAAAGCGGAGAGATTCCCGCACAGAGGATCGGCGCCGACCGGCGCTCACCAGCCCGAGAGGCTCGTGTGCTCACCCGCCGGGGGCGGGCGGGGCTGCGAGCTGAGGCTCGGTTTCGGTTTCGGTCGGAGCTCAGGGAGAGGACTGGGGTTGGCGGCTTGAACATAGCCCGAAGGGGTTAGTGCGCCACAGCTA
>NW_006777583.1:3595545-3604531 GCF_000442215.2 Lipotes vexillifer | reverse complement strand
AAAAAACAAACCCCCATTTGAAAAAAATTTTTCCCCCAAAAAAAGTTTAAAAAAAAAAAAAAAAAAAAAAAGGCATCACTTATAAAGGTAGATGCCAGAGAGATTAAAACATTTAAAAGTTAAATCTTTAAAACCAACAGGATAAAATATGCAATAATGTCTTTTTGAACTAAGATATATAACCATAAAATGAAATTATAATGAATTTGACTACATCAGAAAAAAAGATGACTGTTCAAAACCCACTAAGGTCTACGACTGCTCAAAGAAGTATATGAGAGACAAAATCAACAAGAAATAGACAAGAAAACCCAAGTGGAAAATAGAAAAAAGTGCAAAAGATAGGAATAGGCACTTCACAGAATGGAAGTCCAAATGGCCAGCAAGTATATGAAGAAATGTTTAGAAATCACTGTAATCAGAAGAATCCAAATTAAAACAATAATGAGATGTCACTTTATACCCCTCAAAAATGGCACATTTTAGAGAGGGCTTGCCTGGTGGCACAGTGGTTAAGAATCTGCCTGCCAATGCAGGGGACACGGATTCGATCCCTGGTCTGGGAAGACCCACATGCCATGGAGCAGCTAAGCCCATGTGCCACAACTACTGAACCTGTGTGCCACACCTACTGAAGCCCGCGCACTTTGAGCCCGTGCTCCACGAGAGAAGCCACTGCAATGAGAAGCCTGTGCACCACAACCAAGAGTAGCCCCTGCTCACCGCAACTAGAGAAAGCCCACCGCACAGCAACAAAGACCCAACGCAGCCAAAAATAAATTAAAAAAAAATGAATGACTAGCTCTCTACCCCCAACAGCCCCTTCAGAAATCCTGCAGGCAAATCACGTGGGCAAGATAACATCTGAAGAGTCAGCCAGTCTGCACACAATGGAGAATGATGCAGAATTCAACCTCCTGCCTAGATGATTCACTGAAATTCTTCCCCCTTCTCCTTTAAAAACTGTAATGGCTGAGCAGAAACTTTGGAGTTGGCCTTGGGATGGGAGTCTACCTTCTCCCCAGATTGCCGGCTTCTCTGATTAAAGCATCTTTCCTTTATATTGAAAAAAATAAAAAAATAAAAAAATAAAATAAAATTCACAATGACAGCATAAGGGAGGTTTTGTTATTATCTATATTTGACATATGAAAAAATTGAGTCTGTGTGAGGAGTGAAGTGACCTCACCAAGCTGTATGAGGTAGAGCCCAAACTGAATTCCAGGTTGATTTTATCCCAAAGCTTACATTCTTAAGCAATACTGTACCCAGCTGTCCAAGGAAAGAGAGGCCCTTGTGCGCTTCTCATTAGTGAGAAAGGGATGGTCTCATCCTGATCAACTTAAAGCCAAGCAAAAAGGGGAATTCTTCCTCTTACCTCCCTCTCTTCCTTTCACAATTCCTGCAGACATCCCCTAAGCCAGTCACTGTGCTGGCACCAGAGATACACCAGTGAACAGGGGCAAGGGGTGCCATTTGAGGGAAGGAGACAGACAAGTAAAGAGATGTGAACTGCCATGCGAGGGTGGTGGCCAGAGAACTAGATGTCAGCAGAGTGATGGAATATGATGACATGGGGGAACCTTGTCAGGCCCAAATGTAGTTGTGCCGGGCCAGCCCCTCAAGCCTGGCACTGGAGGGTATTGTGGGGCAAGTACTGCCTAGGAGGCCCAGCAGGGGGATGGGATGCAATATCTGGGATGGGAAGGCCTCAGCAACCATGTTCTCTTTTTTTTTTCCTTCTTTTCCATCTTTTACTTTTATTACTTATATTTTATATTTCTCATTTGTATTTGTCACAAAGAGTTATAAATGGAAAATCAAAAAAGAAAGGGAACTAAAACTTATAAAGTTAGGAAAATAAAGCCAATGACTGTACTCCGTTACATTTCCTGAAAGAAACCAAGGGAAGAATTATAACCCATTCTCCCTTTATGCCTCCAGTGGAATCATCGACCATTAAAAACACTCTCTGCCATCTAGTCCATCAGTTGTCCTGCGTGGAGGCATTTCTTTCAAAATAAGGTTTGATTCTAACAATGGTAATAGAAGCAAAATATTTTTTTTATATAATGGAAATAAAAACATTCAGCAACCATCTTCTAAATGAGATGCCACAAAGGACTGCACAGCCTGAGGTCCTGTGGGCCTGGGGGTGGTGAGAAGGTTGTGGCCAGTCCCAAGCCAGTTACCTGGTGATTATCAAATATGCCTGCAATATACATTGGCCTTTAAACCGAACCTGTGGCTCCATGTGTACCCACTGCCTTGCATCCTTTCGTTCAGCCCCTGGAGTCTCTCTCCTCTTGCTGATTTCACCTGTCCCTGCCTCCACAAGGTCTGCTGCGTTCTTGGCTGAGTGCCTGTGCTAGCTCAGTGCTTCCTCATCTGGCTTCTCCGACCCGCAGGGTTCTTCTGGCTTTCACTCTCTAGTCCGTGCCATTTTTGGTTTCTCTGAATAGCTCTGGATACCACACATGACAATGGCCCCAAGGCCCCTAGGTCACATCCTCCTAATGGGGTGCCACCACCATTAGACTTGCTTCAGCCTCAGGAGGAAAAGGACACAGTGTCAACTTTGAGACACTGGCAGGGTCCAGTCACCTGGGACACTTCCTCCACGTCCCCTCTATTTCTCCACGTCTGTACTGTGGATGCACCCTTCTGTCATCTATTCAACCAATATGTACTGATAACCTACTCTACTTTACCTTCCTCTGGGGATTAAAAAAGACAAATTAAAGACTTTCTCCGCCCCCAAGGAATTCACAATCTGACAATGACAACTTAAGTGGAGGAATTTGGACTATACCATCTACAGCCTTATACTTTCCACATTTAAGTCTCTTGCTCCAAATTCTCCTTCAGGCTTCAGACTCAAATCAGCTCCCTACCTGACACCTACACTTGGCTGTCTAACAGCATTTCGAAATTAATACATTTAAAATATGATTTTCTTCCCTTCTCTGCTCTTCCTCGTCTCTGTAAACAGCATCAATATCCTCACGGCCAAATAAAAAATCCAGGTGTCACTTTTGACTCCTCCCTTTCCCTTACTAACCCCCAAATCTAAATCCATCAACAAGCCCTGTTCATTCTACCTTCAAAGTATGTCCCAAATCCATCTACTTCTCTTCAAGTCCATTCTCACAGCCCTGATCACCCCTGAGCTGCTGCTGGCACACAGAGCCCTTCACGTAGATTTGAAAAAGATGCCCCTCCTCCAGGCCTTCAAAGCCCTGTGACAGGACATTTGCTGGCAAGGGAGCACAGGCTAGATTTTGACCTCCACTTGACCTCCAGGCTGGTGCCCGAAGCAGTAAATAACTTGCAGAAACACAGTCACACCCCCGCCACCATCTTCTCTCCTCCTCTCCTGTTGCAGTGGCCTCCCAAGTGCCCCTCCCGTATTGTCTATTCTCCACATAGCCCCAGAGCAGCCTTTTAAAACCTCAAATTCAATTTTATTTCACTTCCCTGATTAAAACCCTTCAATCTTTACTTTGACCTACAAGGCTCTGCATGTTCTGGTCCCAGATTACCTCTCTGATCTGCTGGCCCACGCTTACTCTGGCGGCCTTCCTCTTCCTGAAGGACACCAAGCTTCCATTCGCAGACTGAGGTGTCTACCTTCTGCTCTTTCCTACCTTCCGCCCTGGACCACAGTACATAAACAGGATTAGTCTTAATATTTAGTTCATCATTTACTCTCATTAGTCCATGCATGGCCTGTACTTTTCCTTATTTACAAGTTATTTTTAACAATGTAATAAGCACACCTGGCCCTACCAGCCAAAACTCAGCTGAGACCCTGCCACTGACTCACCTCTAACAAACCATATGGTCGCCCTGCTTCTCCCCATCTAAGGTAACCACAAGTACAAATCTCAGGTTCTCATTCTCTTGCTTTCCTATTTATATAATGTTATTGTATCTACATATATTCCTAAGTAGTAGGGGGTTTTATTATAGTAATTTTCAATATTATAAAAGATTGTCATGTTATATGTAATGCTATATGTAATCTTTCGGCCAATTTTCATTTAATATTATATAGCTTATATCCAGTCATATTGTTACGTTGTCACTTATTTTATTCATTTTTGATTGCTGTATGATCGTCCTCTACATAACAATATTACATTATTCATCTATTCCTTGGTGATGGGCATTGAAGTTCTTTCCAGGGTTTCATTATTGGGAACCAGACTGTTACAAAGGTTCACACACAGGTCTCCTGTTGAACATATACAAGAGATTCTAATAGATATAAATCTAGAAGTGAGTTAAATGGCTGGATCACAGGTGTACAAATGTTCAAATTAGGATACAGTGCCAACCGTTTTCCAAAGTCACGGTGCCAGTTTATACTCCTGCCAGCAATGTTGGAAGGTCCTGTGGCTCCAGATCCACATCCTCTTCAATCACTTGATATTGTCAAACTTTTTAATATGGGGCCAACTAAATGGGTGTAAAGGGATATCCAATGTGACTTCGATTTGCATTCCCGTAAGTACTAAAGGTAGTAACTATCATATGTTCACAAGCTATTTGTATTTCCTCTCCTCAGAGCTTTAAGGTCTCGGCCTGAATGTTCCTACCACAAAGAGAATGTCCCTCTCCACACTCCATGTGAAGGTCGCCACTCCCTATTACACTACTCTGTTCTCTTTTCCTTGTGGCATCTACCACTACCTGAATTATCCAATCTGTTTGCTGAATATATTGTCTATTTCCCTCAACTTAAATACAAGCTCCAAGGATCCTGGTTGCCTTGTTCACTCCTCCATCTCAGAATAGATGGATAAATATGTGATGACAGAGCTATGTAATAGATTAAGAGTTGTGGTCCAGAGTCAGATGTTCTGAGTTTCAATGGCAGCTTCCCCACTTTATAGCTGTGTGATCATGAACAAATTATTTAAATCTTCTGTTCCTGAGTTGTCCCCTGTGTAAAAAAGAGATAACAGTTGTCCTTACTTCATGGGGTTGTTATGAGGCTTAAATGAGTAAAGTTCTTAGAACAATACCACAAACATAGCAAGTGCTCGATTAATGGTTATCATGATTAATGTGTGATTATAGTTAGTACTACTCCATAGCGTGAGAGCACAGAGGCACCCAACTAGCTTGGACCTAAGGAGCTTCCTCCTCTTCCGCATGTCCTACAGATGCCCATTCCTGCAGCCTAGAGGAAAGCAGAGGTGCCCAGGGAAAAGCTGGGGAGCAGTTTATTCTCGAGAAAATGAGAATCCGGTCATCGTACACATGAATAATAATGTGGTCAGACAGAGTCAGTGCTCAACAATGCTTGCTGAATAGATCCTTCATAGACCATCAGTCCATACCCCCTATAACCCCAGGCCTACATTACACATAGAGTCACAACACTCCCCCGCTCCCTCCCTGCATCTTGGTTCATATTTGCAAAGAGGGAAAAGGGAACTTAGAAAGGGGAAGGGCAAAGAAATAAAAGTAGGCTGCATCAGGAGAGAGGATAGCAGGGAACTCAGGCAAGAGAGAATGGAGGGAAGGTGGAAGAGGAGCAGAGATGGGAAATTTCAGGTCGCACTGTGGCACCTGTGTCTAGTGTTGAACATGAAAATGCTGAAAATAAGAACGTAAGGGAGTCTCTCCACCAGCCACCTACTCAGGGGAATTTTTCTTTATAAGGCGTGAGTGGGGGCAGGGAAAAGGTAAAGCAGAAAGGCCTGGGGAGGGGCAGGAAGAGGGGAAGCCCAAGGCAAACTTCATCTCTCCGTCTTGCCTGGGGGAGGATGGTCCCGGTTAAATATGTGCCCCTCCCCCCCCGCCCCCTCCCCAAGTCAATGTCACCTTAGTCTCCAGCATACCTTGTTCTGCAACCGAGAGCCCCGCTCCATTTGGAACCTTCCTTGTCTCAAAGTGATAAATGCGGCTTATGGTAAATGCGCCAGGAGGCAAGGCCGAGGTGAGATGCTACTGAGAATTCCGGCAGGTTCATCGGGAGAAAGTGCTTCCATTTGAGAAGGATCGGGAGTCCTGGCCAGGGACCAGCTGCCTTTCCGGGTGTCGAATTCCGTGACAGTTCTCCGCCGGGGAGAGCACCGCGTCCCCTGCCTGCGCCTCCTCTCCGGGTCTCCGAGCACCCGCCGGGGGAGCCCGGGCGCGCGGGGGCCGGGCCGGGTCCCTGCCTACCACTGGCGGGTCTTCCGAGTGCACCTTCCTGGAGCCCAGGTGCCCCTTGCCCGTCCCTGCTTCAGCACCGACCCTTCGGAAATCTGAACCTGTTAGCAGGATGCCCTGCCGGGACTGGGGACTCCCTCCTTTTCCAGTCCTTGGCTGGCAGCTTCCAGCCCGGAAGGCGGGGGCCGAGAAGGCTCAGGGTATTGCCGACCTTGAGGCTACCGAGGGGTGTGCATCAGCCGAAAATAACACACACGGCCACAGACACACACACACACACACACACCCCGTTTGACAGTTCCCTCCCGAGGAAAGTAACTGTCCAGAAGCAGCACGGGCGAGGGAACCCTACGGTGAAATATGACAACCAACATTATTCCGCAAACCAAATTGGGAATGGTTTTAATTTAAAGATTTGGATTTCAGCCGCTCAATTTTTTTTTTTTTTTAAGTCACGGAACAAATTCCCTCTGTGTATTTCAAGGCCGAATTTCAAGGGTTAACCAGAGCTTGGGGGAAAAGAGAGGGAGGGAGAGAAATCCCAGACTGGTTTGCCAGTACTAGGTGAGAAGCGTGTCTTCATTTCCCTTCCCAGCCCGTTCGCCATCACGTCCTCCCCGCTGCCTCCCGGAGTTGCCCGGCGTCTGGAGGGTTAACGCCGTCAGCCCGCAGAGCAGGCTTCCCCGGCAGAGAGCGCGCGCCGCGGGCTGATGGGGAGGAAAGAGCCGGGGATCTCCCGCCCACTCCCCCTGCGGAGGGCGCTTCCAGCCTAGCTCTATTTATAGCTCCACTTCCAGCTGCTGCAGGGAACTCGCCAGCCACGCTGAGCCTTTCGAGCTGGGAGAGCCTTCCACAGACAGGGGGTTTTTCATAAATTCTGTGAATGGCAGAAACGTCTCTAGCCTTCGGGATTTTTATTGATACCGTTCAGTCTGTCTTTCACACATTCCATGTCCAAGGTTAAAAAAGAGAAACAGAGAGACAGAGAAAGAGAACCAAGAGAACTTTGAGATAGGTGAATTGCAGGCAGGTGGTTTGTCATGCTGGCGACCTTTTGTTATCAGATGCCTAGGAAAAAAAAAAAAATCCTCCATGGATTTACCGGCTTCGGGCTCATTTCATATCTTCTGCAATACTCAACCTGTTCGGGTTTTTGTCTGTCAGTCACATGGTCAAAACAGGTTGAAAGTGACTTCAAGGGCAATGAAGAATCACATCCTCTGCCAGTGGACTGCATGCTTACCGGGGGTCTCAGGGCTGCCGTCAGCAGAATACACACCTCTGGGTGGTCTCTGTATCAAATCCCACACTGACCCGCCCCACCCACACACCCCCCCAAAAAACAGGCTAGTTATGGTGTCACATACGGGTTTCTGGCTCCAGTGGATACTGGTGACACAGGAGAAAACAACATCTGCTGCTGAGTCTTACCTTCAGCATATAATGGAGCAGATTGCATCAGCCTAGAAGGTCCTAACCTAATACATGGCTCCCAAGCCCCTTCCTTCAAGTACTCCTTCCCAAAACAGTTCTTGAGCCCCTGGGTTGTGCAAAGCCCCTGAAGAACCCCTGGATGCTGCAGAGGAGCATCAAACAGCATCTGCCCTCACAGAACTGAGCCAGGAGGGCTCTGTGCACTAGGTGTAGAGGGAAGCCTGGACCCCATCAAGGGGCACCACTGCAGGTCTGATGTCGGGGTGCTAAGCCCCCCCCCAGCCCCGCCTCTTTTTCCCTGTCTTCCACCTTCTAGTCTCAGGGTTTTTCCTTTAGAGATGATCCCAATATAGTCAGAAGTTATTATTTATTTAACTGTATTTAATCAGAATGATCCTAAAATAGGGTAATTAATTTAACTTTGCAGTTATCTGTGGGCTAAGTGGAAACTCTTGCTTTAAGTCCTCATTGTTGAAACACGTTTTCCTGCATTCACTTTCCTGCCTTAGAGCAGAAAGGGTACTGGATCTATTATTTCTGTAATGAGTCAGGATCTAGGAGTGAATCAGGGAAATGCAAGAGAAGGGCTCCGGAGTCCCATGTCCTGAGTTCATCCCGGCTGTTTATATGATCTTGTTGAATTTACTTTACCTGCTTGTGCTTCAGTTCCTAATCTGTAAAATATGAATCATAGTGATAGTAAGTACTTCATGGGCTTCTTGTGAAATTTTAATGTGATAATCTGCTTAACTTGCTTAGACCAGTGCCTGGCCTGTGGTAAAGCTCAATATACATTGTATAGTATTACTACTGCACAAATATGAACTGGAACTGGATTGGTTGAATTTGTACAAAGAGGCATTTAAATAAAGTCTATTTGAGCTATGTAAATCTACAATACAAGTGAGTTTCCTCTGCATTACACTAAAGCAGAGCCCTGAAGGCATTCCATATATACGGGAGGCTCCTGGTCACTGACCCTACATTTTCTTCTTCCAGTGAAAGACAACATCCCCTCAAAAGGCTTTTAAAATGTCCTGCTGCTAAGCTATATAAGTTACACTCTGACACCTAGGGTAAAGAATCACCTGCTTATAGTGGTTCACTGCTGTCCTGGGGATAATACTTTGATATATGAAAAGTTTGTTAAACATGAAAACACTCCATGAAGTTTTCCAAGGGACTATTTGGAAAGTGAAAGCATTTCTATTTACAAAGCTCAAAAAAGGTTCGTACAATCTTATTTACCCTACTAAAAATTAGGCTCTAGAAGGTAGGAACTGGGTCCTGTAAAGAGTAGTCCTCTGGTGGAAAGCTTTTGTTACCAATGTTATCATCCCTTTTAAAAGAAGAGAACCTCTGATTTTTTTTTTTTTTTTTTTTTTTT
>NW_006777583.1:3575455-3595331 GCF_000442215.2 Lipotes vexillifer | reverse complement strand
GATCTTCCCGGACCGCGGCACGAACCCGTGTCCCCTGCATCGGCAGGCAGACTCTCAACCACTGCGCCACCAGGGAAGCCCAGAGAACCTCTGATTTTTAGAAATACAGCCAGATATGTTCTGCATGTCCTAGACAGTAAGTAAGCTATATAATAAAGTGGCATATGGAAGCTTCCAAGAAACCTCTCCCAAGATACCTGGCAGTGGTGGTTTTGTGCTGTGTCAACCTAACTAAACTGGAACAGTGTTTCCCAGACTCCTCTTCTCTGTATCGTCCTGGGCTAGGATGGGGCACGGGAGAAATTCACGCAAGGTTAGGAAGGCAGAAGTGAAGCGGCAGCCATGTTTACACTAGGAAGGTCACAGTAAAGTCAGGTGCCTTTGCAGCTCATGCACCTTGTCTCGGATCTGCTGGCTCATCCCGTCAGCATGACATAGCAGCTGGGTCTGCCGCAGTTCCTGCTGGATCCTGCCGTTTCTCCAGCTTCTGGACAAGGTGCATTAGCTCCATGACAAAGGGGGCCAGCTTTTCACCAGCCTCATCAGAGTTGGAGGTTTGGAGGCAGTTAGAGATGAATGTAGGTTCTACTTCGTCCTCGTGGGTTCCAGGGCATCCTTGTTTCTCTCACACCAGATCGGTATCTGTCAGGGTTCTGCCAGAGAAACAGAACCAGTAGGAGATATAGATTAAGAGAATCACTGCAAGGAATTGGCTTACACTGAAAGCTAGCGAGGCAAGACCAATGTCTGTTAGGCAGGCCTTCAGGAAGGGCAGGCTGGACCTCTCAGGCATGAGGAGAAGCTGCTATCCAAAGGTGGAATTTCTTCTCCTGGGAAGCCTCGGTTCTGCCTTTCGACTGAATGAATCAGGCCTACTCAGGCTATCAAGGATATCAAGATTATCAAGGATAATCTTCCTTACTTAAGGTAAACTGATTACAGACTTCAGTCACATCTACAAAATACCCTCACGGCAAGTGACTGAACGACTGGGGATGACAGACTAGCCAAGATGACACATAAAACTGACCATGAACATGTCCATCTTTCCTTTTAAATGGCCTGCCGTGCTACCTTCAGGCCCAGCACCACATACAGAACCAACACAGCAGAACATAAACAGTTTAACCCATGCCCTTTAGGGAAGGTCAAGTCCCTAAAATAAATCCCTTCTTCTACTTTGCTGTTAGTAGACCTGCTTTTCTGATCACACCTGGCTGATACGGACACAGTAACACTCATCCTTCACCTCCGTCTTCCCTTTACACTACCCTGCTCTCTAGAATACAGATATGATGGCCAGACGAGCCAACCTGGATGTGAGGACAAGGGCCACACCCCAGGGATGGTGGAGAGGTAAGCTAGAAAGACCTGAATCATGAAGATTACAGAGCAACCTCACCACCCCTGAGCTGCCTATCTCTGCATTTCTTTTACATGAGACAGAAATCAATTTCTCTTTTACTTAAGCCACTGCTATTTTGGTATTTACGGCTGCCTTCACCAAAACCATTTCTGAGTGATATAAGCTCTATGTCTTCTATACAGAAATACACTCTAAGTAAACAGCAATTGGAAGACTCAAGAGTTGGAGAATCACGCATTGGGGTGGGTGTGGGGAGTCACTGAACTATTTTCTTTTATTTTCATCTAATTCTCAGGGGAAACTTGTTACAAGTAATCTGACATCTGACAAAGGCAGTCACTCGCTCTGAAGACATAAGCCAAGTTCCTTTTATTTTCTGGGCCTCAACTGTCACATCTATAAAATGAGACTTTTGGATCAGATGGTCTCCAGTATACTTAAAAGATCTGAAGTGTGTGATATCAACTGAGAACACAGGAAGTCCCAGAGAGAAGGGAAGCTTACCAGGACAAAAATACAGTTTGTCAGAAAGGCAGGTTGAACTAATGGAAAACTGTATCAATCAGGTGGGAAATTTTGTTTCCAGAAAACATGTGCAAATTGTTTTACATGAATTATCCACACCTTCCCTGTGCCTTCCTTATAACATAGGATACAGGTACAAGGATGAGAATCTTTGCCTGTTTTGATCACTAAACATACCTTAGAATGGCACCCCAGCACAATGTAGGCTCTCAATAAATATTTGTTGAATGAATGAATGATACAGGTGTTACACCCAAGTTTGGTATGAAGGACAGCTTCAGAGTTACTAAATAAACCGGAGTACAGGTTAGTGATTCAAGTCCTGCCAATATCCAGCCCAGTAAATTTGGTCTCATTAGCATGATTTTACTTTCGCCTCAGAAAAACTGATTCACGAACTGTGATTGCCCAATTTAAATGGCAAACTGTAAAGATGTTAAAGAAAATGTCACTTTTGTCATTGACTCTTGACATTACCATAGGCGTGCACAGTGCCTGGCACTGGAGGCACTGAACCACTTAGCAGATGGCTGTGTAACAATCCAGGAGAATGGGCATATTTAGTACTGTACCCACTAACTTCTGTTTATTTCCCACTGTGCTCATAGAGGAGAGCTGCCAAGCTCCATCCTCCTTTAGTTATCTACCTACCATTTTTCCCTTGATCCCTACCTCTATGCCCACACTGAACCTAAAGATAAGTAATAATTATAGCTTATGCTTATTTAAAGTTACTGCACACCAAGTGCAGGTCTAAGTGCTTTACATGCATTGAATAACTTAATCCTCACAATATCCCCATTGGATAATTACTATAATTATACCCATTTTCCATGGAAGTAAACTGAGTCACGGAGAAGCTGCTCAAGGTGCCATGACTATTAAATGGTAGAGCCAATGCACCTGACTATGGTATTACCTGTGTGTAATTCAGAGAAACCAGTCATAGCTGCCCAGCATCTTGGACTGGTTCCAGTACCTGCCACAGGAAGCAGTTCAGGCAACCTATTTTGAAGACTAGACTAGAAGAAGAAAGCTGGTTGCCTCCTGTTCTTCCTGGCACTCCACCACTGGGCAGCCAACATGGATAAACACCCTTGAAGTCTTAGCCATGCATCTCTTTGGGGCCCAATCTGCCACTTGACCTGCTCCATCATGATCATCACCACAGCCATTGTTTCCACAGGGGTTAAGCTAAACTGACCAAGAGCACAGAAAGCCAGGGAAGCTTCTCTGGGGTACAAAAATCAATTGGGAAACAAGAGTCATACAAGCTCAATTTTGTTTTCTTCTCTGCACTCTCTTCCTAAATTCCTAAATTCTTACATTCACTCCAAGGTTTTAACAACCATCTTTGTGTCGTCAACTCCCAAATTTATCCTCAGCCCATACTTGATTTCTGAAATCCAGGCTCATATATCTGACTAGCAACTGGGCAATATCTCTACTGTTTCAGGTATAACAGATCTAAAATTAACCTTATATTCTTGATTCTTCATGCTTTCTGTTCTGACCCCCAACATGCAAACACACAGCCCTAGGTGTTATTTGTTTTACCTCCTTGATAGCTCTTGAATCCATTTGCTCTTTTCCTCACTGTAATTAGCTGGGTTCAAGCCACAATCAAATTTTTTCTTCGACAACTGCAATAAACTTCTCGCTGGTCTCCCTGATCCCACTCTCGCCCCTATAATAAACCATTCTCCATTTAACAACCAAATTTTTTCTTGTCACTGTCTTCCATTCCTACTAAGGAAGAAAATCCTGGTCTGGCCCTGTTGTACATCTCTCGTTTCATCTCACACCAACTGCTCTCTCACCTCCAAAAATACTGACCTTTCTTTAGCTCCTTGCAAAAGTCCCAGATTTTTTATTGTTTTTGCCCTTTTGTCTCTGAATATTTCTCCCCAAATTTTCCCTCTGTTTGAAATGCTTTTCTCTTAACCTTTACAACAACATGGCCTTGAAAAATCCTGCAGGTGTTAGCTTCAATCACTTCCTCCAGAAAGCCTTCCCTCATGACTTCAGATTAGAATAAGGCTGACAACTATAGATTCTCTGGCACCCTTCCACTTTTCTACTTAATACAGCCTTTCTGCTACAATGCATATTTCCTGCAATATAAATAAGCTCATATGTCACTGGTGAGTAGGGAATAACAATGTACTCTTGAAGTCGCATTGATTCATATATGATTTTTTTCTCTCCAGCATACTAACGTGTTACACAAGTAACACAGTTCAAAACAAACTCCACTAATATAGCAAAATACAGCAAGCCACAGAGAAATAGGAATGTGTACATGAAACCTATTCAATCATATTTTTCTTGGGTTGAGTTTAGCCAACTGTTCTCTCTTGGAAGGGCTTATTGCATGATTCCCCAAAACTATGTATGTTTTTCTCCTGGCTCCATAACTCAAGAACCTCAACTCTTCTGTATAACAACTCCGTCAAGCCAAGCTTAGCTTTCTGTTTTTTAAAGCAAAGATCTATATGTATCATAGAGTTTATGCTTTTTAACTGTACAAGAATTTGTGATTGCTTTTGTTGGTGCCCTAGTTACAGAGTTGCATAGGTTCTCAGTGATGGAAAAGAGGTGGTGAATTTCAATGTCTAAACGTATGCTCTTAAGGTAGAAAATACTTAAGTACACTAACACTAACATCCTCGAATCCTGAGTACAAAAAAGGATAATACTTCTCTACCACTTTGACAATGTGAAGCTTTCCACCTCTCTCTCACCCTGAAGCCATGTATGGGGTCTCCCTCAGCCTGAGTTCCTGCGCAACAATGATGAGCAGAGCACCCCTGCAGAAGACTCATTTTGGACAAGTAATGGGCGTGAAGCATAAATATTTGCTGCTTTAAGCCCCTGAGATTGATCGTAGACTAATCTGATTAATTCATAGTTTGGTGTGAGGAGTAGGATGATGCCATAACAAAAATCTTAAAATATGTGGGGTTGGCTTAAGTAGTTGTTCTGTAGGTAATGGATAATGATAATGGAAGTTTAAAAATAGTGTCCATGTTACACAATGGAAAAATATTTGATAACACCGTTGCCTGCAGAAACTTGGGGTTAGATTATGTACCAAGGAACGAGCAGCAATGGAAGATTGGTGACAAGGAAATCTGGGGACCATTTATGTGAATAAACCTCTCTGAATGGAAAAAAAAATGTGAATATATTTGTATCCAATGTGAATGTTCACCAATGGGTGACCTCAGCAGAGAAGGATTTGAATAATTAAATGGAAGAATGACCTGTTCTGTGGATACTAGTTAGCCTCTTTTCGCAGTCACCCCTGTCATCACCCAATGGGCTCAGGGACAAAGTGGCCATGGTGGCAAGGATAAAGGTTGTGCATGGACTCAGCAACATGGACTTCCACTCGCCAGGGCTGACTGCACTATTGCTGCTACTAAGTGCCCAGTCTGCCAGCAGTAAAGAATGATACTGCGTCTCCAGTGTGGCACCACTGCCCAAGATAATCAGCCAGTTATCTGATGGCAGTTTGATCACACTGAATCCCTTCCACCATGGATAGGACAACATTTTGTTCTTACTGGAAGAGACACTTACTCTGGATATGGATTTGCCTTCCGTGCATGCAATGCTTCTGCCAAAAGTAGCATCCTTGGACGTAAAGAATGCCTTATCCACTGTCAAGGTATTCCACACAGCAATGCTTCTGATCAAGGAACTCACTGTACAGCAAATGAAGTGAGAGAATGGACCCGTGCTCATAGAATTCACTGGTATTACCATCTTCCCCACCATCCTGAACTTGATAGAATGGTAGAATGGCCCTGTGAAGACTTACAGTGCCAGCTAGGTGGCAAAGAACTGGGCCAAACTGTGTTCTATATTTTTTGGAAAGTAGAAGTTAAAAGTGATGAACTTGGATATTTGGCTGAGGAGATTTCTAAGCAAAGTGTTGAAAGTACAGCCTGATTCCTCCTGACAGCTTATAGTAAAATGTGAGAGGAAAGAGAGAAATTGAAGTAATTTTTAAGCAAAAAGTAACCAGAACTTGAAGATTTGGAAAATTCTCCGCCTATCCATATTGTAAAAAATGAGAAAATGAGTTCAGAAAAGAATAGCAAGGGAGTGGTTGGAAAATCATTTGATAAAGAGATCCTGGGTGTGACTCATGGGTTTACTCAGCCATCAGCCACAGAAACCAGGAATAGAGATGGGATTATATCAGCAGGGACACTACCAGTATGAAGTAAAGGGGACAGAGGCAGGATGAAATGAAGGACAGCTGTCAGAATTCTGGGATTCTACAGGATGGGACAATAGAGCTATCTGACTGCCAACATGCATTGTGGTTCAAGAAAAGGTAAGAGTGACCAAGGATGATTCCGAAAACAGCAGGGCTGCCACTGCCACCACAGGTGGGGTCAGGGCTACCTTCTCCTTGGCTTCAAAGGCAAGACTATGACTCAGAGCCTTGGAGGACTGTGCTGCCCCCGCCAAAGAGTTATGCCCCAGTGGGCCTGGAGAGCAGACAGGGTGGAACCAAAGAGGATTATTCCTGAGCTTTAAGACCTAATGGAAAAAAAAAAAAAAAATCTAATGAAATTTGCCTTGCTAGGTTGTGGACTTGCTTGGAACCCATCACACCTTTTGTACTGTGCTGCCCCCGCCAAAGAGTTATGCCCCAGTGGGCCTGGAGAGCAGACAGGGTGGAACCAAAGAGGATTATTCCTGAGCTTTAAGACCTAATGGAAAAAAAAAAAAAAATCTAATGAAATTTGCCTTGCTAGGTTGTGGACTTGCTTGGAACCCATCACACCTTTTGTCTTTCCAATTTCTCCCTTTTGACCTGCGAATATCTGAACTATGCCTGTCCCACCACTATATTCTGGAATCACATAACTTGTCTGGCTTCATACATTCACAGCTGGAGAGGAATTTTGCCTCAGAATGAATTGTACCTCGAGTCTCACTCATACCTGATTTAGATATTCAGATGATACTTTGGGCTTGAGCTAATGCTAGAATGAATTAAGAATTTGGGGTCTATTGAGATGACATGAATGTTTTTGCATGTGAAAAGGACATGAATCTGGGGGCAGGGGAAAGAGCAGAAAGTTACAGGCTGGAACATGTCCCCCCAATTCCTGTCTTGAAGCCTTAATGCCCAATGTGACAATATTTTGATATAGGACCTTTAAAGAGGTAAAGTTAAAAGAGGTCAAAAGGGCGAGGCATAATCCAATATGACTGTTGTCCTTGTAAGAAGAGAGAGGGAGACACCAGGGACCAAAGCACAGAGAAAAAAGCCTTGTGAAGACACAGCCAAAGACAGCTGTCTGCAAGCCAAGAAGAGAGGCCTCAGGAGAAATCAACCCTGCCAACACCTTATCTTGGACTTCCAGCCTCCAGAACTGTGAGAAAATAAATTTCTGTTATTTAAGCCACCCAGTCTGTGGTATTTTGTTATGACAGCCTTAGAAGACTAACACAGGCTGTATTTGACAAGGTAAAATGAAAAAGACTTGGGATCATAAAAGAATTGTTTGGTTTTCAAGGGAAAGTGGAACAGACAGAACACAAAATATTCAGGGTCTTGTAGAGGTAAAAGTTCAAAATGAAAAGTTTTTCTTGACTTTGAAGAATAAAGGGTAAGCTTGAGTATGCCTTTAAGAGACAAAGAACCATAATGTAAAAAATCAACTGTATTTACGAACAATAAAATTCATATATTTTAAGTTTCGTGAGTTTTGGCAACAATACACAATCAAAATATAGAACTATTTCATCTTCATAAAGGGTTTCCTTCACATCCTTTCCCATTCTCTCCTTACTCCTGGCCCCAAATCAGCAATTGATCTGTTTTCTGCCACTATAGATTACATATGTCTTCCTTAGAATTTTATAAAACAAAGTTATACAGTATGTACTCCTTTGTATCTGGCTTCTTCCACACAGCATATTTAAAAAATTTGTCTGTGCTGGTATGTGTATCAGAAAGTCATTTTGTTTTTTTTTGCTAAGTAGTATACTATTGCACGGACTACTGCAATTTGTTTATCCATTCATATACTGATGAAAATTTGGATTGTATGCAGCTTTTGTCTATGGTAAATAAGGCTTCTTTGAGCAATCATATACAAGTCTTTGTGCAAATGTTTCTATTTCCCTTGAGTAACTATCTAGATGTAGAATTGCTGGGTCATATGATATGATATGTACCTGTTTATCTTGATAAGAAAATGCCAAAGAGTTTTTCAGTGTGGTTGTACCATTTTACCTTCCCACCAGCAATATATGACAGTTTCAATTGCTTCACATCCTCACCAACATTTAGGGTTGTCAGTTTTAATTTCAGCGATTCAAGTTAATGTGTAGTGGTATTCATTGTGAACTTAATTTGCATTTCTTTGATGACTAATGATGTTGAGCATTATTTCATGTGCTTACTGACCATTGTACACACTCTTGTGAAATGCCTGTTCAGATCTTTGGTTCTTAGTATATTGGACAATTTGTCTTCTTATTATGAGTTGCAAGAGTTCTTTATGTATTTAGAATATCTAAATAACTCTTACGTGTATTTTATGTACCTGTTGGATATTTTTATTTAATCTGTAGTTTCTACTTTCAGTTTCTTAATGATGTCTTTCAAAGAGTGGCTGTTGCAATAATGATAAACTCTAATGTATCAATGATTTTTATGCTTTTGGTGTTTATCAAAAACTTTGCTTATCCCAAGGTCATAAAGATTTTTACCTATTTATTCTTATAGAAGATTTATAGCTTTGGCATATATATTTAGTTGAGTTATCCATTTCAAGTTTATTCTTGTGTATGGCATGAGGTAAAAGTCAAAATTCGTTTGTCTTCCTTATAGATATAATAAAGCCAGCACAGTTTGTTTAAAAGAGCGCATTTTCTCTACTAATATTTATTGGCTACTGGGTCTGTTTCTGTTGACTGACTTGTCCTCTAATTATGGGTTTCATTTTCCTGACTTTTTTATATTTAGTAATTTTTTTCGCACCCAGGACATCATGAAGTTTATATTGATGAGAATCTTGATTTTGTTGTCGTCCTTTAAGGAGTTTGGGCTTTGTTCTGCTGGACAATTAAGTTATTATACTTGCTGTTTAGTTTGATCCTTCCAAGTTTTGTTTAAGATTTGTTAGGATCTAGAGTAGCCTTTACTTTTAGGTCTAGTTTCACCCCATGACTAAGGTGTGGCCCTCCTTGGTCTCTGCTGAGTGATTATCAAGAACTCTTTACTGTGGCTCTTGGTGAGTTCTGGGAACTGTTCAGCTCACAGCTCCCCAGAGGCTCCCTTGCTTGATCTTACAGAATTTCATCCGAGGCACAAACAGATTGTTTTTCAGCTAAAGAGTCTAGGGAACTCACAGTCAGATTTCTTGAGCTCTTTTCTGTGACATTTTTTTCCCCTCTAGAACTCTTTCACAATTTCTGACTACCTCAGACACTCTGAACTCTTACCTCTGCCTTCTCAACTTATTGAGGCAACTGAAGTTCTGTTTGGCATCCTCTTCCTGCTTCACTGGTCCAAATGTGGCTCCAGGTAGAAAATTAGGCCATCCTAGAACTCAATTCATTTGTTTCCTATTTCTCAGCAATCACAGTCCTGTGCTCCCTTATATCCAATATGTGAAAACAGTTGTTTCATATATTTTCCCAGCTCTTTAGTTGTATAAAGCGGGAGATTAAAACAGGTGCATGTTTTGCCATCATGGCCAGAAATGGGAGTCCTGACACAGTAACTTTTCAACCGGAAAAAAATGACTCAGTGTAAAGAGTATAAGATGTGGCTCTTGCACCAAAGCCAACAGACTCAAGGTGCCTTCCATTAGTCAAAAAGTGGAGAAAAATATTGTTGATTCAACTTTGCCCATGTAGCAGTTTTGGGATCCTTGTGAAGAATGAGGGGTGTGGCTACTGGCAGACTGAGATTTCTAGAATTGAATAGATAAGAATGCTATTAAATTTTTGAGAGAGTTGTACTGATAAAAGAATTAGGAGGTTATGACTATTTGAGACTTAACATGACTCTTGGTCACCCAGATGCCCACACATAGAAAGTGATCAATTAACTTACAAAGTTCCCAGTATCAGCATATTCCCCAATACCTATTTCAGATTTGGCCAAGCAGTATAATAGAAAAGGCAGTCTCTCTAGGAGGACGGAGCTAAGGGCCACGGACAACAGTGAGCAAGGGATCTCCTCCTAAGAGTATTTTCAAGGGCTTATTAATGAGCAGTCCTCACTCCCAAAGTATGTGGCCCTCACCGTATCTGCCAGTGGAATTTAGAAAATGTATGAACCAGTGACTCTTGTGTGTCTTCTATTTTTTCTCATCATAAATGGGGTTGTTTATTACTGTTATCCTATCTTTATCTCACCATTATATATTGGGTATGTGGCATGGGGGCAGGGGAGATAACTTGTATTTTTACTTCAGAATTCTTAGGATCAACAGTAACCATAGCTGAATCTGATAACCACTACACATTATCCTTTGATATGAAGAATACTTTGTATCATTCAGAAATCCTGGATTTTGATCTTAATGCCATGATTAAATGAGAATTTGAGATTATCTCCCTTGTTGAGGGTGGAGTGTGTAACATGGGTGGGAGAAAGACTGTATTGAAAATTTGGTAATCAGATTTACGATCTGTGGGAAATATTACCATTGTTCATCAATATTCTGTTCTCTTTTACTTCTGGGTACCTAGAGGATTTCACTCTTCCATCCCGTTGAAATTAGATGGCCATGCGAAATGTGAGTGAAAATAACATATGTCCCTTTGGGGCAGAAGCATTTAATTGCCAGTACAAGAATTTCTACCT
The DNA here is from genome assembly GCF_000442215.2 of Lipotes vexillifer. Taxonomy (NCBI): domain Eukaryota; kingdom Metazoa; phylum Chordata; class Mammalia; order Artiodactyla; family Lipotidae; genus Lipotes; species Lipotes vexillifer. Next base: position 3,584,589 of record NW_006777583.1, on the reverse strand, counting down.
CTCTGCCTCTACTAAATTGGACCCTAAATGACCCCAGTTGAAATGGCAGCATTATAAGATAATTTTGCCTCCATCATACTAAGATGAACAGATGCCCTTTGCCAACCAACTCTGGATATCTAGCTTAAGTAAGAAACACAAATTTGTTGCTTCTTATCACTAAGGAACATTTGTTGTTCTTGTTATTGTTAACTCATCAAAACTTAGCTTATCCCAATAAAGCCCTGTTTCATTAAATAATTTTGTAGAATATGAATTATTTGGAAACTTTAATACCAGCTCTAGAAGATATACCTGTATTAAGTGCAACAGTTAATATTTGTTCATTACACACTTTCCTTGATAAACTACAAATTTCATGAGGGTAGGGGTTCTCTTGTTTACTGCCATTATCTCCCAAGTACCTAGTGCAGGTAAAGTAGGTTCATAACACTTAGTTTAAAAATGAATAAGCATGTACTTGAGCATAACAAATTAATGCTATTACATTCCATTTCATAACCTTAGAACAATAACTTGACTCTGTTTCCACAGTCATATAAATAGTAGTTAAATATTATTGCTACTTTTGTATCTCAAAATCATCCATATCTTAAGAAGAGAAAACATTTATCAGACCAATATTTTTCATTTTAGATACTAGGCTAATCCTGCAAATAAATACTAAACTCGCCACACATACAATATTTAATCATCCTCCTCAAATATGAATAGACAGTGAAACAAAACTAAATTTTTCACCCTTCCCAAAAGAGACAAATACTCTTTCCTAGCAAGTGTGAAAAATATAGTAGAGAGTAAATGACGTTTTGCAGAATATCAAATACTAACACATATAACAAGTACTTTCTACAAAGCAGTGATTTACTTTGAAATGTACTAGGGTTACAGTAAGACTAGCATATGCTGTATCAACACAGGAAATGTTATTAATGTATAATTCAATGAACGCCTCATCTAAAATGTAGTCTCTGCTAATTGGTTAAAGTAGTGAGATAGTAGGTATTTAATTTATACTTAGAGAAATTGCTTTGACAAGGTTAAGTTTTATTAGCTTGTTGGTCAACTTGTATTTTGATAATTGAATTCAATTGTTGGAGCCATTCCTAGATCTATTATGCCACAGTGTCATATTAAACCAAGCAGACTTTGAATCCACATTTTCTACAATAATTTACATGAAAATGTAAGAACATTTGCTATGTATTTTCTTTGACTTTGATAGAAAATTTATTCTAGTTCTTTTCTTATGCACTCTGACTAAAGAAATAAAGAACATAGGAACTTAAAATAAATATGAATAGGGCTTCCCTGGTGGCACAGTGGTTGAGAATCTGCCTGCCAATGCAGAGGACACGGGTTCGAGCCCTGGTCTGGGAAGATCCCACATGCCGCGGAGCAACTGGGCCCGTGAGCCACAACTACTGAGCCTGCGCGTCTGGAGCTTGTGCTCTGCAACAAGAGAGGCCGCGACAGTGAGAGGCCCGCGCAGCGCCATGAAGTGGCCCCCGCTCGCCGCAACTAGAGAAAGCCCTCGCACAGAAACGAAGACCCAACACAGCCAAAAATAATTAACTAATCAAAAAATATGAATAAAAATCCTCTCTAACATATGTAATGAGTACCTATATTATAGCAAAACAGTAATATAATTTCTTATAAACATCTGAAGCTAACTAACATTTTCTAGTTCTATTTCTTTAAAAAACAACAACCTCTGGGCTTCCCTGGTGGCGCAGTGGTTGAGAGTCCGCCTGCCGATGCAGGGTACGCGGGTTCGTGCCCCGGTCCGGGAAGATCCCACATGCAGCGAAGCGGCTGGGCCCGTGAGCCATGGCCGCTGAGCCTGCGCGTCCGGAGCCTGTGCTCCGCAGCTGGAGAGGACACAACAGTGAGAGGCCCCCGTACCGCAAAAAAAAAAAAACAAAAAAAAAACAAAACCACCTCTGAATTTTGTATATAATAGTGAGTTCAAACTTCTGGGCCCCTACAATTGGCCCCTTACAATGAGGTAAAAGTCAAAGACACATGGGATCGTTCTCATTTTCCTGGGACCTGACCCAAGGTCAACAGCAATCCTTTTAATCAGCAACAGCTGTTTTGCAACCCCCACTCTGTCTAAGGCAACGTAGGTTACTCTCTATCCAGAGAAGTCAACACTAGGAAGAGTTGATTTCCCAACAACAGCAAGGCAAGAACTAAGTAATAATAGCCTTAAGGTGATTAGAGAAAGTAGCCATCAAACAAGAATTGAACGCTCATTAATATTATCTGTCAAGAATGAGTTTGAATAAAGACATTTTCATTATCAGCAGCCTCTCACTAGAGAAAAGATGCCCCAAGACAAAGGAATAATGATGCCAGGAGGAAGGTCAGAGATGTAGAAGAGACGGAACGCACAGACCAGTAAACACAAAGGCAGTGTGTCCACACGGGAGTTCCTCTGCAGCATTTCCAGGCAGATGTGCAAGTTTTTCCAAATCTCAAATTCCAGAAAAATCAGTTGAGAAACTGAGAAAATTTGGAGAAGTATACTTCTGCTATGAGTCTTAGGGTTTAATCAACACAGAGATGTTAGTGGCTCAAAGGAATGCACCCACGTCAAGTAGAAAGCAAGATCAGGAAGCACTAGCAGGTGCCTGGGGTACGGAAGGAAGAAGTCACCACTATCTAATCCACCTTGCTTGTAACGCTGACATATTGTAAGTGCTCCTTTGTGGCCCTGCATGTTGGCAACAATGAGGCATTCTTACAAATAAAATTAACATCAAGAAATTTATATGCATAATATACCCTATACACATCCTTTAAGTGGTATTCTAAAAAATAAGTTTCGGTAGCAAAATAAGTCCTTAAATTGGCAACACTGACAGTGATTCTATGAAGTAGTGTTAATCTTGCTAGGAGATCAGAACATTACATTTTTTTTTTAACTACCCAGTCAAGGTTGCTGCCTTTTCCACTGTTTGAATATTTACTATAGGCTACCATTAGAGGGACTGCAAAGCAAAGAAGATGTGAACGTTGAATGTTGTGGAATATTCTTTCATAAAATCAGAAAACAATCTAAAATCCAAATTAGTAAAACAGTATATCAACTTCAACAGTGAAACTAAAACCAGGGCAAGCAGACAAAACATTTTATCACTCTGCAATCATTATAGAAGGACATGAGCTTAGATGAAGGACATATACACAAACACCCAATTAAACAGGCTTTTGGATACACTCTTAGAAATCTGACTAATATCAATACAAAATTAAGTAATTTTTCTATGACTGACGATATATTTTTACATTTTATGGTTGAACCATAAGGAATTGCTGTTTTTTTGTGTGCAGATTTATGTATGTGTACGAGTGTGTGTCTGTATGGTGGGGGAGAGAGAGGAAGAGAGTGCAAATATAGCAAAATGTTAAAAAATACTATGGGCTCTAGCTGCAGTTACAGCTAGAGTGATGCTCAGAAGAAAATTACACCTGTAATTGCTTATAGTAGGAGAAAGATAAATGGCAGAAGAAGTTAAAGAAAGAAAAACAGGAAAAAATTACAAATGATGTAGAAAAAATGAAATAATAAGATCAGAAATAAATAAAATGAAAGGATCAACAAAATCAAAGTTGGTGCTTTGAAAAGCCTTGTTTAAAAAAAAATCTTTGTAAAGATTAATCAAGAAAAAAGGAGACATAAATAAACAGTATTAGCAATGAAAAGGGAGAAAGAACTCTAGCTGGAACACAGATTTAAAAGGTAAGAGCATATTATGAACAACTTTACATCAACACATTTAAAGACTTTGATGAAATGCACACATTCCTAGGAAAATATAAATTACCAAAATGATTTAAGAAGAAATTAAAAATCCTTAATTGCTTGAGAAATTTAATCAGTAGTAAATATTCTTTCCCACAAAGACAGCATCAAGCCCACATAGTTTTTTGGTCAAGTGCTACTAAACATTGCACTTAATAGAAATAGTTATAGTGACAATAATAATAACAAGCTTAAACAAATTCTAACATGGGGAAAAGAAAAGAATACCACCCAACTCATTTTATAAGACAAGTATAAATCTGATATCAAAATGTGACATACTATAAAATTGACTATTTTTAATAATAAAATATATACAAATATTCTGAACAAAATATTAGTTAGCCAAAGAAACAATATAAAAAATATACATTATGATGAAGTTGTTCTATTCCAGAAATGGAAAAATGTTTAATCATTAGATAATTTATTAGTTTATTTTCAGTCTCTCCTTTCCAGTTAATATGTTTTAAGATCATAAAATTTTCTCTGTGTGTAGCTTTAGTTATGTTTTTCTGTCTTGGTTGAAATATTTTTCTCATTTTTGCAAATTTATAGATAATATTTGATTTCAACTTTGATTTCCTCTTTGATACACACATTTTTAACAGTGAATTTTTACTTTTCACAAAGTTAAAATTCTGGTAGTTAGTTTTACTAGATTATGGTTAGATAATATAGCCTGTAAAATTTCTAAATTTTAAAATTTATTAAGCTTTATTTGTCTAAGCACACAACTGATGTAAAAACAACCCAACATGCTACAGAAAAGGAAACCATAAACAAGATGAAAAGACAACCCTCAAAATGGGAGAAAATATTTGCAAATGAAGCAACTGACAAGAGGATTAATCTCCAAAATATACAAGCAGCTCAAGAAGCTCAATATCAAAAAAACAAACAACCCAATCCAAAAATGGGCAGAAGACCTAAATAGACATTTCTCCAAAGAAGACATACAGATTGCCAATAAACACATGAAAGGATGCTCAACATCACTAATCATTAGAGAAATGTAAATCAAAACTACAATGAGGTATCAACTCACACCGGTCAGAATGGTCATCATCAAAAATCTACAAACAATAAATGCTGGAGAGGGTGTGGAGAAAAGGGAACCCTCCTGCACTGTTGGTGGGAATGTAAATTGATACAGCCAGTATAGGGAACAGTATGGAGGTTCCTTAGGAACCTAAAAACAGAACTACCATATGACCCAGCAATCCCACTACTGGGCATATACCCTGAGAAAACCATAATTCAGAAAGGGTCATGTACTACAATGTACATTGCAGCTCTATTTACAATAGCCAGGACATGGAAGCAACCTAAGTGTCCATCAACAGATGAATGGATAAAGAAGATGTGGCACATATATACAATGGAATATTACTCAGCCATAAAAAGAAACGAAATTGAGTTATTTGTAGTGAAGTGGACGGACCTAGAGTCTGTCATACAGGGTGAAGTAAGTCAGAAAGAGAAAAACAAATACCGTATGCTAACACATATATATGGAATCTAAAGAAAAACAAAAAAGGTTCTAATGAACCTATGGGCAGGACAGGAATAAGGATGCAGATGTAGAGAATGGACTTGAGGACATGGGGAGGGGGAAGGGTAAGCTGGGATGAAGTGAGAGAGTGGCATGGACATATATACACTACCAAATGTAAAATAGATAGCTAGTGGGAAGCAGCGGCATAGCACAGGGAGATCAGCTCCGTGCTTTGTGACCACTTATAAGGGTGGGATAGGGAGGGTGGGAGGGAGATGAAGAGGGAGGGGATATATGTATATGTATAGCTGATTCACTTTGTTATAAAGCAGAAACTAACACAACATTGTAAAGCAATTATACTCCAATAAAGATGTTAAAAAAAAACCCAGCATGCTTTTTCATGCTCATGTTCCATGAGCATGAGAAAGCAAAGTATATTTTATTGTACCGTACAAAGTTCTGCAACTGTCCTATGTTCTTAGCTCTCCAAATAGTTATAAAATATAGATATACAATTTTGTTGGTTGTATTATTTAAATCCTCTACCTCCTTGATTCATTAAATTCTAAGAGACATATATTGAGGTATCATTTCATCTTTATCTTCATGTCTTTGTATTTTAAGGAATTTTTGCTTTATACACTTCGCAGTTCTTATTTGATGATTCAAGTTTGTGGTCGTTTTATCTTCTTGGTGGATTGTGACTTTTATCACCACATAACATCCCTTTTTGTCTCATTAAATGCTTTTGGCTTTGAAGGTCCTTTTATTACACCAGGTATGTTCCTGTTTCCTTTGAGTTTGTGTTTGCTTTATACATCTTTGCTTAATCTTTCACTTTTTACATTTCTCTATCGCTTTGTTTTGCAAATAACACAGGTACTGATTTTTAACCCAATCCCACTGCCTCTGTCTTTCGATGGGGGATTCAGCACTTCCCATTTATTACAGCAGCCAATATACCTCGATTTCTTTCCTCCATCTTATTTTATTTTTATTATTTAATAAACTTAGTTGTTTCTTCTTTTCTCCTTCCCTCACTTTTACTGGCTGAGTGAACCATCTCTTCATTCTACCTCCTTAACTAAAGTCTTGTGTGACTTTTCCCTCTGCTCTCCCATCCCTATTCTCACTGACCAAGTAAAACATTTAGGAAGAGATGCTGATACTTTACCACCAATCTCTTTCACGTCCTGGATTTTGCTGAGATAATTTAGAATTTTAAGTAACAGGTTAACTCAATAACATTTACATTAATTTTCATCTTACAAATTTCAATCATTTTCATGTACATTTAATCATCTATAATGAAAGGCTCAGTGCTCATCCCTGTTGGCTCTACATTTGCTTTCCTCTATCTTGAAATTTCTATTTTGATTCAATGAGAGTACTTTCTTCAGTGTTTCCTTCAAGATATGGTATGGGGCAGAGCTCTCTCTGAAAACATATATGATTCAAAATACCTTTGTATTAATTTTCTATTGCTGAGTAACAGATGAGCACAAACCTTACAATTTATAAAACCATAATGAAATATCACCTTACATCTGTTAGAATAGCCATCGTCAAAAAGACAAGAGATAAGGGGGACATGTGTATGCATATGGCTGATTCACTTTGTTGTGCAACAAAAGCTAATACAGTATTTTGAAGCAATTATACTCCAATAAACATCTATTAAAAAAAAGACAAGAGATAACAAAGGCTAATGAGGGTGTAGAGAAAAGGGAACCCTTGTGCACTGTTGGTGGGAATGTAAATTGGTGCAGCCACTATGGAAAACAGTATGGATATTCCTCAAAAAATTAAAAGTAGAACTACCATATGATCCAGCAAATAATTCCACTTCTGGGAATATATCTAGAGAAAATGAACACAATAACTCAAAAGGATATCTGCAACCCCATGTTCACAGAAGCATTATTTATAATATCCAATAAATGAAAATAATCCTAAGTGTCCATGGATGGATGAATGGCTAAAGAAGTTGTGATAAATACATATATATAATGAAATATTACTCAGCCATGAAAAATGAGGAAATCATACCATTTGCAGCAGCATGGATGGAACTTAGAGGCATTACATTAAGTAAAATAAATTCGACAGAGACAGACAAATACTGTATGACCTCACTTATATGTGGAATCTGAAAAAAAAAAAACCAAAACAACTCATAGAAGAAAGGATCAGACTTTTTGTTACCAGAGACAGAGGGTAGGGGGAGAGGGAATTAGAGGAAGGTGGTCAAAAGGTACAAACTTCTAGTTATAAGATAAATAACTACTGGGGAGGTAATGTACAACATGGTGACTGCAGGTAATGTTGTATGGTATGTAGGAAAGATGTTAAGAGAGTTAATCCTAAGAGTACTTATCACAAGGAGAAAAATATTTTTTTTTCTTCTTTCCTTTTTTTTTAAATGTAACTATATGAGATGATGTATGTTAGCTGAACCTACTGTGGTAATCATTTCACAATCAAACCACCATGCTGTAGGCCTTAAACTTAGACAGTGATGTATGTCAATTACTTCTCAATAAAACTGGGGGAAAAACCCCCCACAATTTAAAACATTTATTATCTCAAAACTCTATAGGTCAGAAATTCAGGGAAACTTGGCTGGAATCTCTGCTTAAGGATTCATAGGCCAAAGTCAAGGTGTTGTCCAAGATATTTCCTTATCTGGAAATTCTGGATAAGAATCCACTTCTTCACTCATACAGAGTGATGGCCAAATTCAGTTCCTTGTGATTGTACAGCAGGGCTGTCTTCATTTTCTTGTTGGCTATCAGCTAGGGACCACTCTCAGCTCCCAAAGGCTGCCCACACTCTTTAGCATGTGGTCCCCTGCATCTTCAAAGACAGCAATGGGGTAAATCTCTGACTTTATCTTCCGCTACCAGTCAGAGAAAACTCTCTTGTTTATAAAGGGCCCACCTGATTGGGTCAGACCTATGTGGATAATCTCCATATCTTAAGGCCAACTAACTCCGGTCTTTAATCACATCTGCAAAATCCCTTCACATCAGTATCTCTAGATTAGTGTTTGACTAATAAGGGAGGAACGCTGGGATCGCATCTTTACAATTCTGCCTACCATACTGTTCTCATAGATGAGTGATAAATGATTTATCAACTGGAAATTGAGTTCTTGGACCACAGTTTTTCGCTCTCAATGACCCACTAATTTATTCGGTTGTCTTCTGCTTTCTAGTGAGGCTGACAAGATATCCGAAGCTATCTGGATATTTTTTCATATATAAAGAGCATCTTTTCTTTCCCTGCTGGAATCTAAAAATATTTTTTCTTGTGTTTTAGAATTCAGGATACCCAGCATAATTCTCCTAGGGCTATCCTCCAAACATCTTACCATCTTCTACATCAGCAGTCCCCAAAATTTTTGGCACTAGGCACCGGTTCCGTGGAAGACAATTTTTCCACGGAAGTGGGGTGCGGGGGGTTGGTTCAGGCAGTAACGCGAGCGATAGGGAGCAATGGGGAGCGGCAGATAAAGCTTCACTCACTCACCTGCCGCTCACCTCCTGCTGTGCGGCCCAGTTCTTAACAGGGCGCGGACCCCTGTTCTACATGATATCTACCTCTGTGTTTTGGCTTTCTGTTGTGAGATATTTCTTTCAAGGTACTAATTCTGTGCTCAGAAGAAATCATCTATTTTGAGGTTTATCCATTCAGTTTTGAAATGCAGAAAGATTGGTATCTTGTTCCCTGAGTACTTTCAAGGCTCTTGTTTTCTCTCCTTGAGAGTTCCCATAGGTTTTTTTTTTTTTTTTGCGGTATGCGGGCCTCTCACCGCTG